>NC_135997.1:21040314-21050314 GCF_048128805.1 Centroberyx gerrardi | reverse complement strand
CAGGTTTTCTTCACTTTCGTTCTCCTGTGCAGCTCAAAACACACTGTTCTCATTTAATTTTGCCATCATACATTCCTCCAGACATCAAACTAACCCCTAACCCTGTCTGTCCCTCTCTCTCTCTCCTTCCAGGATCCCTCCTTCTCTCTCCTCCTCCACGATAAGCTCCAGGTGCCCAACAGTTCTCGGCGGGCATGGAACGAACACGACAGTCGCTGCGATGTCTGCTCCACCCACCTCACTCAGCTCAAACAGGAAGCCGTGCGCATGGTGCTCACTCTCGACCAATGGGATTTGTCCCCCACCTCCTCCCCTCCCGCACTCACTGGCCGATACGGATCTCAAGGACCTCAGGGTCCAATGGGAGCGTCCGGAGCACCTGGATCGAGGGAGTGGCCTCCTCCTTTTCTTCCTTCCTCTTCCCCTTCCTCTGCGGCTGCCGCTTCCCCAAGCCAGACCCCAACCCCCAGCCCCAGCCACGGACCATCCAACCCCAGCCACGGGAGTCCCTCGGTGGGGCAAACCTCAAACCCACAACCTCCAGGCCCGGGGCACAGGCTGGGGTCCAAGCCCAGCTCCCTGGGGCTGGGCGGCGGGGTGGACAGAAGGAACGGGTCCCCCAGTTCAGGAAAACCAACTGGTCCCCAGCAGCAGCCAGTGACTGGGGTGAATAGCCCTGGTAATAACACTGGTAACAGCAGTAGTAATGGGAGTGGTGCCGGCGGCGGAGCAGTGTTGAGTACAGCGGCTCTGCAGGCTCATCAGTACCTGACCCGACCTAATGGAGGAGTTACACTCTATCCTTACCAGGTAGGCTGGGTGTGTGTGCATGTGTCTCTGTGTGTGTGTGTATGTTGTAGAAAATGCACTCATACATAAATATCTAAAGCTTCTTATCCCACTCACCATTCACCAGTATACCTGTATACATGAGTGAGCAGGACATTACAAATACCACCATGGAAACTGAGCTTACACAAACCACAAAAGCCAAAAGTAAATGAATTGTGATGTTATATGATTATACCAAATGGTAACAGGTTATTGGCATGCAGGTGAATACATTTGTTGATATGAATAAGACAGACAATGACACTCCTCCCAATCCTCCTCTCCTCTCCTCTCCTCTCCTCTCCTCTCCTCTCCTCTCCTCTCCTCTCCTTTCCTCTCCTCTCCTCTCTAAATTTACTTAGCTTGTATGGAGTCACATCGGGTTAGGCTATATTATTGCCTCTGCCACAGGCAAGGTGTGTGTGTGTGTGTGTGTGTGTGTGTGTTCCTAGTAAGACAAGGACGCCTCCTAGAACAAAGGCTTCTGGGTAGGCATGACATTTTGAGCAGCAGTAGAAAGCGAGAAATAGAGAAAGACATACAGTGTCAGAGAAAGGGAGAGAGAAGCAGTTGTGAGAGGAAGAAAGTCAGAAAAACACTTTGTATCTCAGTATTATTAATTACTAAGAGAAAAAAGCATTACTAAAATTAGCTCATAGTTGGTACACTTACACCTTAAGCATCCAGCTCATGTCAAACTGTAAAGATGCTTTCTTGGGAAGTTTGTTCTCCCCACAACAACTTGGGGAAAAGTGCTTTCTTAAGGGGAATTCTTAAATGTGTGTGGGATATCAAATGAAGGCATCAAGTCACAGCGATGCAAGCAGTGAAAGTGACTCGTATGTAAAATGGAGATAAGAGAGGAGGTGTGAAGAAGAGAGAGGAAGAGAGGGAGCATGGGAAGACAAGAGAGGAGGATGGAGGGAGGGAGAAAACGCTCCAGGAGACGAGTGGTTTAGAGGTGTGTGGAAGGAGGCAGGAGAGCGAAGACCCCGGGGGAGATCAAGAGGGGTGTGTGTGTGTGTGTGTGTGTGTGTGTGTGTGTGTGCGTGGACGCATTCTACAGATGTAATAATTCATACAGTGATAATTAGGACTCTGGGGACTTCTATGTCACACACCCCCAGTACTCTCTCTCTCTCTCTCTGTCTCTCTCTCTCTCTCTCTACTTAATTCTGTTCCTCTCTCTTTCACTCTCTACCTCTATCTCTCTCTACCCCTCTCCCTCTCTTTGCTCTCTCTGTATTTCTCTCCTTCCTTCCTTATTATCCTCCCCTTCCTCTCTCACACTTTCTTTTTCACGTTCTCCTTCTCTTCTCTCTCACTCTTTCCCTGTCTCTCTATATTTTTGTCAAGCGCGTGACTTAAGTGAGAGAGAGAGAGAGAGAGAGCGACAGAGAGAGAGAGAGAGAGATACTTTATCGCTTTGGCAATATTGTGTCTTAACTTGCATGCCAATAAAGCTCATTGAACTGAATTGAACTGAGAGAGAGATACAGAGTAGTAGGTGGAAATTACTGTTTACAGTCTCGGGTATTGTTTCTGTTATCTGTCCCAAAGGTCAGAAATGAATTAGGCAGATGTGCCGTTATGTATTCTGCTCACTCTGTATGGAAATCACTGCAAAACTGTTTAAATATGAAAGAGCTTGTCTCTCTTGGTAATTCCTTACCAGAGAGACAAGCTCTTTGCTTTGTTTAGTTTAAGAGTTTTGACCCTGTGAATCTGCTGGTTTTATTGGTCTAGAGGACTTTGGAGAGTTTATACTGTACAGAAAATTTTACTTTGTTGTCTTTTATATAATTTAGATTTTGACTGTATTCTGATTTTGTAGATTATTGCATGTTGTTGGTCTGCAGCATTCAAGTTTGTCTTGATGCTGCTTTTTTTTGTCCAGGACTCCCTTGTTAAAGAGATTCTTAATGTCAATGGGACTTGGTTACAGTAAATCCATTAAAAAATAAGAATGAAGGGGTTGAACTGAGGTGAAGGAGACTGACTGTGTGTTCACACTGTGAGCGACTTGTTTGATGTCCATTCTGAGTGACTGTGGGCGGTGTGAGAGGCTCTGCTTGTATCTATGTAGCGCTCTGCAGCTACAAGGTTTTGAACAAATCATCTATTTTTCGCTGCTTTGGTATTACCTTCCATAACGTTACATTGTTTTGATGAGTTAACATAGCTAGCAAGCGGGAAAACAGAAAAGTCTGTGTGTCAGTATTTGTGTGTCTGTTTTTGTCTTTGTATGCATGTAGATGTGTTTTGTCGTGTGTGTGAATGTGTGTGTGTTTGCAACTCTGTGTGTGTGTGTGTGTATGTGTGTGTGTGTGTGTGTGTTGGTATATCTTGGTGTATGTCAGTATCTGTGCATGTATGCAAGTGTGTGTCTGTGTGTGCACACTTTGTTTTGTGTCAATATGTGTGCATGCATATATACAGCATATACAGTATATTGTGTGTGTGTGTATTTGTGTGTGTGTGTGTGTGTGTGTGTGTGAATATGTGCAAGCGTACAATTGTGTATCTTTGTGAGTGTATGCAAAAGTGTGTCTTTGTGTGTGGTGTGTTGCCATGTCTGTGTGTGCCGTGGCAAATGTCCATGGCAAATGTGTGTGTGTGTGTGTGTGTGTGTGTGTGTGCATACAATTTATTATGTTCCAACTCCTTTAAATGTAAAACATACACAGCGTTTTGTTGGAGTCGTTTTCATTGGGAGGTGTAAAATGTTACAGTGAGCCTGAGTGTCTCTGCTCTACACTCAACACTAATGGTGTTCCAGCAGGAGAGGAGAAACACAGAGCGCTGTAATAAATTACCCTTGTTTAGACTAACCCCAGAGAGAGAGAGAGAGAGAGAGAGAGAGAGAGAGAGAGAGAGAGCAGAACCCAGAGAGATGAGAGGAAGAGGAGGATGGAAAGAAGAGAGAAGGGGGAGATGAAGAAAGATAGAGTGAAAGATGGATAGATGTGGACAGAGAGGGATAAAGAGAGAGGAGAGGGGTGTTAGCATTTTAACATCAATAAATCATTACCACATTAATTCAGAGAGATTAATATAATTGCCATCAACATGCTGAGATGATTGTCAGCCTCCACCAGCCTCTGCACTGCATTTTACACTGTGTGCCACCTGGTTGGATTTCAAGGGCAATCTGCTGGGTTTCTTTATGGCACAGAGAGAGGTTGCTTTACGGCACAAAGCAGGAAGAGTTTTTCTGTTTTTCCAATGCAAACGGGGCTACAGTTTTCGGTGACAGCTAAAGTTTTCACTGATTGAAAAATCACTTCCAACATGTTTATCCTCTTTAGTAAAGCGAAAGAGAAAACAAATGCATGTGGAGTGATGCAGGGGGGAGGGGGAACAAGTAGGAATATTGTGGCAGGGTTTATGGGAAATGTGGTCTTAATTTTGAGAAACACTATACTAATGATACCACTGGCATGAGAGAGAGGCTACCAATCGTCTCAACCATGGTTTCATTTGTTTTAATTTTTATTTTAGGTATTACAAGGTATTACAATTAATTTGAGAATGATATAGATGATGTTGAAAATGCCTCACATAGCACCTTTTAAAATATGGAATACAGCATGAGCTAGAGAGGAGAAAGGGGGATGAAAGAGGGAAGACAAAGAGAGAGAGGGGGGCCTGTCTCCCAGTGCAGCTGACATTAAAAGGTTGCTGGCTCAGCATTCTGTGAGGCGATGGCCACCACATCTCATATTTACTGGGATTCTCAATCTTTTCGGTCCCAAGGCACACAAATTCCAAAGACACATAAAAAATGTTGATTCGATCAGAAAAAGGCAGACTGACTATTATAGATTGCTTGGAAATCTCTCATGAAGTTTACTTGGATCATGCCAGACTCTAAGCACAGTGAGCTGCTTGAATCACAAACATTTTAAAGTGGATTTTGAGAACATGTTTGTTATATTTTTGATTAATATCAATATTTTTTTTCTGTCTTTTTTTCAAGCACATTTTCAAGCCATCCCTAACTTCCCCCCACCACCCATGTATAGATCATGATGAATATATAACACTACTGAGAATGGAAAGTACCCCAAATGGCCGTCACAGGCCACCTTCAGCACTGACTGCATCTGAAACTATTTGGTATTTTCAGAAGCCTGCACTAGCTTGAACATTTTTGAAAATTAGTACCAGTGAAACACCCAAAAGTTATCCAAACGTATAGCACATCATACTGGACTGCAATTGTTGATGGCACTGCATTATGTATTGCGATTAATGTGTTTTTGTGTATTATTTGTTTAGATTTAGTAGGTAGCATACACACCAAATAGCACCTATTAGTCAACAAGTAATGGTATTTATAAATGAACCTGAGATGGCAATTTTCCCAGTGGCCTCAGTGTGCCTGTGTACACTTACTCTCTGTCTTTTTACCATGGAACTATTTTAAGACGGGTTCTCCACTGGAAATATCTAGTTTCTCAATGGTACTTTCGCTCTGAGGCCCACACCATAGTTGTGTCTATACATTTGCATCCATCTGAACTGTATAAATATGGAGACGCTGCATGTACTGTGGGTGCAGTATGCTGAATGTTGATGTGCTGTATGATCCCTTAATTTGCCTTAAAACAAAACATGTAACATGCTGAACTGTGTCAGATTTGCCTGGTCAAGTAGACCATTGCTGTACACTCTTATTGGCTGAAACTGTAAAATGCACTTAAAACAAAGGAAAAATCAACTCAAAATCAACTTTATAGTAGTTTTTGAATCTCCCTGATGAAAGGGCAATCTCTCTCTCTCTCTCTCTGTCTGTCTCTCTCTCTCTCTCTCTCTCTCTTTCCCTCTCTCTGGAATGAGAAAACAATCTAACTATTGTCTCCATGCCCTCTCGCTGTCCTTCAAGCAACTAATGAAAAACAGGTTTACACAGTTTGGTGTGTGTGTGTGTGTGTGTGTGTGTGTGTGTGTGTGTGTGTGCACTGATTTGCATTAGGACCAAAGAAAATAAATAATTTCTTGGCTTTCAGCAATGCGTAGCTTTCTTAATTTGCTGTGTATATGTGTGATTGTGTGTGTATTTGTCTATGTGAGTGTGCGTGTGTGTGTGTGTGTGGGTGGGTGTGGGTGTGTGAGTATGTGCACATTTATGTCTGGTTGCTTAATTCTAGAAGAGAGAAACAGGATGTGATAGGCTTGAGTTACGACACACCCCGTACACTCACAAACACACACACACACACACACACACACACACACACACACACACACACACAGGGCTGCACAAATTGATATCATCTCGTGTGAGTAGAATGGTCCAGTTTGTGTTGAGTTGTCCTGTCTTACCTATGCCATACACTTCGCATGGGTAGGATTACATGAAACAACGAAATCCAATATAAGTGCTGGGTTGAGTGGAACACAAGAAAAAGCACAGAACCCCAACACTCTTCTCTTGCATTAGAGTTTCAACTTGAGACCATGACACAGTTGTGATAGCCTAAATGTTAGAGAGGCTGTATTGTGAGCAGAAGGTTGCCAGTTTGAATCAAATCCATAGACTGGCTGGGGAAATCAGGGTATCGCTCTCCCCTTCCCTAAAGTAATACACCAAGTTTTTGGGAGATTGGCCCGTCAACTCACCTGTTAAATGATGAGAACATAAACTGCAAAATCATCTCTGTGACCCCGGTAGATCATTCACTCTGGTATTTCATGCTAACTCTTTAGCTTACACTGTGTTGAGTGATAGTAGGTGACTAGCATTATCAGAGGTGAGAAGACCGACCTTTTAGTAAAAGGTGGTTTTATATTACATGGCCTTTAGATTCCTGAATTTAAATATCATTAATACAGTATTGCTGATGTAGCCAGGTTTGTTTGGAACCATTTCAGGTGAGCAAACCATGTATTCATCCGCTGCATGGTGATTTTCAGCTGTACACTCCCACTGCCCACCACATTTACTTCCAATGTAAACAGGGAAAATAGTCCCTGGTAGTTCAAAACAGTACACTGTTTTTGTATCATATTTTGTGTAAATTTTCCCAATCTCCTACACAAAACTGCCAGACTTAGCAATCCATAATTTAGCATTACTTACCATTTAGTTTTAGAGCTGCAAAAAGTTCTCATTTTCTCACTGAGATAATGCCAGTGGCCTACTATCTCTCAACATAGAGTATGCTAAAAGTGTTAGCATGGAGCACCGGAGAGAATGATCTATCGGGGACACATGGATGATTTTTCTGTCTCTGTTCTCATCACTTAACAGGGAAGCTGACCAGTGTCCCAATCTCCCCAAATCTTGGTGTATTCCTTTAATTACAACCATCAAGATCCCCTTGAGCAAGGCATTTATCCCCCAGTGAGAACAGTGGAACTGCTCAGTTGCCAACAGTAGAAGACTGTGTCTTTTACTGGGCAGCTGTGAGGTGTGAAAGTGCCTTGCTGCATAAATGTGAAGGAAAGCTTTGCTGAATAAGAGCGTGCAGCTAATGGCCACTGGATACATAACGGTTAAAACACAAAAAAGAACGCAAATGTCAGTATTTTGAGTCTTCAAGAATGCTGGGAAGCACATTTATTATCTCTGCCCTTCCCTTCTGGCTGAATTTACATAAACCTGAATATAGCCCTTTCTCCACCATTTTCCTTTTGTCCTCATTGTCTCTGTCTTCAAACTTTTTGTATTGGTCTTTCTTTTGAAAATGACATATGCAGCCTTGAAGCTGTTTGTGTTTTGATTATACAACATAGGCTTGTTGAGATGAAGCTTCCAATGTTCAGTCTGCCCCCCCCTACCTCCTCTGCCTCACCTGTGTTCTCTCTCTCTCTCTCTCTCCCTCTCTATCATTCACTCTGTCCCTCCTTCTTCCTCTCCTGACCTCTTGTCTCTATACATCGCTTTTCCTTTTGTGCCTTTTCTGCTTTTCATGACTGTGTACTTTGCTGTTTCTCTTCCTCTATACTTACTTTTTCCCTCTCTCCCTGCCCTCTCTCACCCTCACATACTCTCACGGTTTCTGTAACTCTACCTCTGACACTGTGAAAGAAACACCTTGTTTCTCTCTCTCTCTCTCTCTCCCTCTCTCTCTCCCTCTCTCTCTTTCTGTCTATCTCCCTCCACTGGTACAGCAGTAAGCAGTTAGATTGTTTTACAGATTGTGTCTATCCCCCTGATAAAAGCAGGCTTGACCACACACACACACACACACACACACACACACACACACACACACACTCATGCATGTATGCACGCACACACACACACACACACACACACACACACACACACCCATCATGTCCTATTCACTCTCCCCATTCAAACCCAAATTTCAGCCACAAATTTTGCCTGGGTTACCAGTAGCGTCTGGTTGAAAAAGGATGGGTAGAGGAAAAAGAAATGCAAAAGAGAAAGATGAATGGTGAGGAAGGAAAGATGGAGGATAAGGAGGATGAATGCTGGGAAAATGGCGTTTGTGTTGTAATGAAGATGGATGAACCGGCTTTTTCTATGAGCAGAGAAAGAGTGAGGAAAGAGAGGGGGTGGGTGAGAGAGCCACAGAGAGGATGACAGAATAAGTGTGAGTGGTTATTTTTTACCTTGTTTCTCTGGGGAAATCCGACATCACATTCATCAAAATCCTACACAGATATAGCTACAGTCTCACAGGACCGCGTGTACTGTGGGAACTCGGTCTCACGCCGCATTTTAATTCATTTACTTGCTTCATTATTTTCAACATGTTTGGTTGGTGTTATTACTGTTGCATTATCCTCAGTACCCTCTTTGTCTTATTCTTATCTATATCCTGTTCTTTCCTGCTGCGATGACCCAATTTCCCCACAGGGATCATTAAAGTTTCATCCAGTGTAACTTAATCTAATTCATAGAAAATTGTGGAAAAAAAACAGAGCAGTCCTGTATGAAAATCTGAATGGAAGTCGTCAGATAGTTAAACATTTGAAAAAACATTAGAAAGCTCAACACTACAAAAGAAATGTTACGCCTTATAAAAACAAACAAAAAAACACAAAAGCAATGCTCATTTCCATGACTGCAATATGCAAAGCACTGCAGCAGCTATCTGGGTAAATGCACTAGTCATATGACTGTGCAGCAATGTTGATTTGAATCACGTTATCCATCCATTTTCAGTGTGAGGCGCAGTTCAACTGCAGAACTGGTTTGACAGGTTTCTTAGCGGTTTTAATGAGAGGTATGATGCATCATCATCTGTTCATCTGTATCAGAGAGATGTAGCACACCTTTTGAAATTTCATTATGGCGTAAACTGAAATATTTTGGTTCTTGCACTTTTTTTTTGTAAAAGGACAGGAAGCAGTATTTTTTTTTTTAGACAGACAGTAGGAGATCCAGCTGTGCCAGACGTATGGGAAACACAGGAAAGAAGGTTTTTACATGGTAGGCCACATGTCGGATATAACTCTGCCTCTTGGCCAGGTCTCCCTGGTAAAAGAGAAAAGGTTGAATACATAACTGCCACAGCACCACTGGATGCCACTTATTGTTTTTACCCCATTAGCACTTTATGTATTATAACTTTTTGCATCATAAGCCTCTGTGTGGACATTTTCTCAACAGTATGCAGGTTGTTTTCCTCTTCTGATTTTTCATGCTAGATAAACACCCAGTAAATGCCCAGGTATTAGATGTAGCCCACTGGACCTTAGTTCAAAACATTCACCATTCCCTTAATATATATATGCAGCAAACTCCAAGCATGTGAAATGACTGTAAATGCATAGGGAGTGTGGTGTATAGGCTGTAGAGGCATCTCATTTAGGATGTGTAATTTATTAAGGCAGTGTGCTGCATGTTTGGCCCCCAGGACCTCACACACACACACACAGTGGAACTGATTTACACACATACACACATATACGCACATATACACACAGTGGTGCATATACACATACACATGCACGCACAAGCATACACACATATCCATAATAGACACACGCGCTCACAGATTTACACTCACATGGGCTGGTTGGGGCATGTGGTTATGATTTAGGGGCTTTGGTGTCTGGCTGCTGGCAGCCCATAAAGAACTATAATCAATAATCCATATCTGTATTTCACCACTGGGTCGCCTACACACTCACACACTCACACACTCACACACACACACACACATACACATACACATACACATACACG
>NC_135997.1:21027814-21037814 GCF_048128805.1 Centroberyx gerrardi | reverse complement strand
TCAGACTCTTATCACATCTGTCTGAAGAGGAGAGAGGAAGAGGAGGAGGGGGGTGAGAACGATGAAGAGAGACTCTCTGGCCCATCCCATTTCCTCCCTTTCTTTCTTTCTTTCTTTCTCTCTTTCTTTCTTTCTTTCTCTCTTTCTTTCTTTCCTTCTTTCTTTCTTTCTTTCTGTTTCTCCCTCCGCCTGTTTCTCTCTCTGTTGGTCTGTCTTCCTCACTGTTCTTGTCTCACAATATCTTAGTGTTGAAGAAGAAGAGACACACACACCTAGTCACTCCCTTAGTCACTTATGCATGCATATATTTGTGCAACAACACGCACACACACACACACACACACACACACACACACACACACACCTGACACAGACAGACACAGAACACACGTCACCCTTGTTATTTCAGATGAGAACATTGTGACACTGCATGTCCTGTTCTAGTCTCAGGTGGTGAATTTGATTTTGTCTGTACCTATGTCCTGGTCCTGTGTGTGTGTGTGTGTGTGTGTTTGTGTGTGTGTGTGTCTGTGCATCTCATGCATGCATCAATGTGTTTCCCCCTACTTAAGCAAAAAGATTTTGCGCAGGCTGATTTTAAACCTTAATAATTGCATTAAATTGCATCAAATGAAACATAAAAGAAAGACTAACCTTTCTGCTGATTCAGCAATGCAGTCTTAAAGTTACAACATGCAATGCATAATTTTTACTAAATGCTTCAGCATATTATGAAATGTGAAAGGAAGTGACCATCAGCAGTACATTCTATAGACCCTGTGGATTTTGTTGTATTGACAAATTGATTTATTCCCTCCTATTGCTATTTGTTGAGAATGTTACTCAAAATTCTCTCTCTCTCTTCCCCTTTCTCTCTCTCTCTCTCTCTCTCTCTCTCTCATATCAGATCTCCCAGATGATCTCCGAGGCTTCCAGAGAAGGGCTGACCGAAGCTGCCCTGAACCGCTACAACACACACTCACCCTCACACACAAATTCACCATCACACACAAACTCTCCCTCTCACACTCCTCCCGTAACCACGGCAGCACCGACCACCACCTCCGCCGCCGCCTCTTTCTTTGCCAGGTAAGACACATTTGAATTATGCAACAACTTCTGGATTCAGCAATTAGAGGTCTTACTTTTTTTCACCATGTAATGCAGGTTTATTTTTTTATATTATATTTTAAATACATTTCAATACATTTTAAATACATTTCATTCTTTATATTTGGTGATATTTAGTTGAGGCAGAGTTGGAACATGAGGCAAATCCCATGTGAATTGGACCAGCATTAGTTTTTATTCCCTCCTGTTGTATTACATTACTTGCACTTCCAGTTGGTCACATTAAGTTTTACCCAAATCCGTATCCATCCATATGTCCACTCAGATTAATAGATGACAGGGTGAATACAGTATGTTTTGTTTTCATCACATCTGCTTTAATAAACAGTTGGACATCCTGTCCTTAAACATTTACTTTCCTGGTGTGTTTTTTTCTTATGCCATCCATCTATAGTTTCAGAACTTTCATTAGCTGTGTTCAGTTGGAAATAGCTTTTTGTTTCTTTATTTTGGTTGTTCAATTTGTCTCAAACTCAATTCTAGGTAACTTTCTGAATTCTGCAGATAACCTGTATGAGTCGATGAAGTTATGCTAAAGTTATTTGCATTCATTTTAAATGAAGCGAAGCCTGCAAAGCCAGTTCAGGCATTTCGAGTGGCACTACAGCCCCGGATCTGCTGACGAGTCAGCTGAGCTTGCGTTTTGCCATTGACAATTGGGCGGTGTCAAACTCTGTTGCTCATTCTCTGCTGCTGCCTGTGCATCTCTCACCACCAACACTCCAGCATCCAGCTGTGGCCTCTGTTTCTTTATTGTTTTCTATTGGGAGGTTGCAGTTGATCTCTCCCTGCTCTCACTTTTTTACATTCACTTTCAATAAGTTTTCATATTCAGTATGTGAGTGATATGATATTTTGTCTAAATTGCCCAGTCCTAATGATAAGCATATTGTCAAGTAATAAGCTAGTTCTCTAAACAGAAGTCAGACACGGTAGCTACAGTGACTCTTCTAGTGTGTGTGTGTGTGTGTGTGTGTGTGTGTGTGTGTTTGTGTTTTTGTGTGTGTGCGTAAATCAAGAATCACCACTCGAGTCACCACTCGAGTCACACACTAGAGAAATCTAGAGTGACACAACATAAATAAGACACACTGATTCATACACATGACAAATTATGAATGAATAGGTAAATTATTGATGAATAAACATGTCAAGTTGAAAATAAATGAGTAAATAATTGATGGGTAACACTAGACTATGAGTGCGTCACATTGTGTCTGAAGTATTGCTGAGATTATCTGATGAGCTGCTTCAAATCACAATGTAGCGACAGACTCTCCTCTTTTCCTCTTCACTCTCTCACACAGATTCCCTCTGTATTCTTCTTTCACCGTCTTCTCTTTTCTCCTCTCCTCTCCTCTTCTCTTCTGTTCTCTTCTCTTCTCTCAGTTTGCATCTCATCTTCTCTCCTGTTGTGCATATTGCTGTATGTGTCTTTGTGCCTTTGTCTTCTCCATGTCTGCAGATGACGCAGTGTATGTGTGTGTGTATGTGTGTGTTTGTGTGTGTGTGTGTGTGATATATGAGTGGCGTGCCCCTGTGTAGCAGACACAGTGCTGTCTGTTTCAAAGCACTAGCGGCCAGGCGCAGCTCGTAAATTGTATAGAAATACACACATGTGCACACACTCTCTGACCTCCCTGACTGACAGGTAACAAGGCCACTTTACACACATGCAGACACACACACACATGCAGACACACACACACACACACATCTGGTTGACATTCCCAACATATACCCAGCTGTCTTTGGGGCGATTTATAAGCAGTAACTGTCTAACTGAGGGAGCATGGTGTGTTTTATGACACAGGTGTCACAACTTGTGTGTGTGTGTGTGTGTGTGTGTGTGTGTGTGTGGGCATACACGCGTGTATGTGTGTGTGTCCAAGCTGTCCGTCTAGTTTTCCAGTGTATGTATGATCAGATCTTCCACCCTGTGATGTGTGAGAGAATCAGTTACAAGTGGCTTTGTCTGCTTGATTATGTTTCCCATTCAAAAAATCATGTGCACATGGACAGCATGTCTGTGTGTGTGTGTGTGTGTACCTGCCTTTTGTTTGTGTGTGTGAGAAGTACCAGTGTTGGATTTCAGTTTAATTGGAAAAAAAACCCCAGTGTATTCTCTCACATTTTATCATTCCGGTTGTGTGTGTTTGTGTGTTTGCGTGTGTGTGTGTGTGTGTGTGTATGTGTTTATGGATGATGGACGCAGCCATGCAGTACTGGTAAATCCCATGGCTGTCTTGGTCTCTTACACTCAGACGTGGACTGCATGCAGATACTCTCATTACACACACACACACACACACACACACACACACACACACACAAACACGCTCCCTCTTGTTCCCTCTCTGCACCCAGCAAAATCCCTGTGTCCACCATCTGTCCCCTTACCTGATCCCTTCCTACCTCCTCCTCTTCCCTCTGCTCATCACTCCCTCTCCTCTCTTCTTCCTCCTCTCTTCCCCAATCTCTTCTCCATCTCTTTCCATCTCTCCTCTCTGCATCTTTCCTTTCCTCCTCTCCTCTCCTCTCCTCCCCTTCCTCTAACAGTTTCTCCATCTCCACATGCACTGACCTTTTCTTTACCTCCACTAATGTGCATGTGAGTAATATCTTTCATTAGTACCAATCTGTCTGTGAATATGTCAGAGTCGCACAGTGGCGCTCGATCTTCCCAATGCTGCAGAGGCCCTCTGGGGAAGCTGGGCTAGAGGATAGAGACATGCTGCACATGCTACGTGTGTGTGTGTGTGCGCACGCGTGTGTGTGTGTGTGTGTGTGTGTGTGTGTGTGTGTGTGTGTGTGTGTGTGCATGCTGGGGGAAGGGGATTTCTATCAGTGCAGGAATTTTCACTGCATGCTCCAAGGATTGGGTCTTTGGGGATTTGGGGACGTGTGTGTGTGTCTGTGTGTGTGTGTGTGTGTGTGTGTGTGTGTGTGTGTGTGTGTGTGTGTGTAGCTGGGGGTAGCAGTGTAAATTAATAGGTCCCTGGTGAATTGGTGAATTGAGGGAATTGGGAAGGTGGTGTTATTTGGATGGAGGTGGGGGGATGCTCTCTCTTTCTCTGCCTCTTTTTTCCCTTTTCTCCTCTTTTCTCTCACATTCATTTGAAAATGGGGGCAAAGCTTTAAAATAAAGTGTTACATCAAATTTGAACTAGGGATGCACCAATTGATTGGTTACCGATGATTATTGCCGATAGAGGCTTTACAGTAAATAGGTAACATTGGTGATCAGCATTTCAACTGCCCGATCACAGTATAGGCCTACATTTGTTATTTATCCTCGTGCCATTTAACAGTAATTGAATTTTTCTTTTTTTTTATAGAGAATGGGCCCATTTGTTCTTTAAGTGGCCTCGCTGTTTTTAATTCCAGAATTGCCTGGAGCGTAGCGCAGAGAGAGACTTGTCTTTTAATTTTGCTCCTTTCTGAACAGGGCGTTTGGAGTGTTTGATTGTATTCATTCACAATTTTCAACTATTAATAAACATTGACAGCTCATATACATTCATTTCTGATGTTGTGTTATGAATTTCATAGTCAATTTGATTACAAAAGGTTTAATGCGTGAAGATTTTTTTGTGATTTTGATGTGCTGCGACTGCCAAGAGGTGAATAAGCAGCTCAGTTATCAAGCACACACTAACATATATGCCTAATATGTATGTTTGGATAAAAAACTATGATTTATTTATGACACACATGATGAGGTCAGCAATGTCATGCAGACATAAAAACGATCTGTCCACCACAGTGCAGTTTGAATATTTTATAGTAAGAAGTCTGAGTGAAATGCTTCATTTCAGTTGACGATTGGGTTGGTGATCAGCCGATCAAACTGTTACCAACAACCTGATCAGTGCGTTTATAACAAAACAATGATAGGAAGTTTCCCCCTCTACTCTCTCAGCACTCCAACATGCTGCTTTATACTTCTTCTCCTCTTTTCAATCCTTAATGCCTCTACCCTCCTTTTACTGTGTCGCCTATTTCATTCCTCTTCTGCCTTCCCTCTTGCCAGGCTATTTATCCATGTCACTCCTTCACCATGTTCTCCTGTTGTCCTCCTATTCTCCTAGATAGATAGATAGATAGATAGATAAATAGATAGATAGATAGATAGATAGATAGATAGATAGATAGATAGATAGATAGATAGATAGAGTTGGTATGTGGGAATGGCGTCAGTAAAGTCTACCATCTTCTCCCCATGTCTCACTCTTACTGCCCCCCCCCTCCATCACTCCCTCTCTCCCATCGTCTCTCTACCCCCCCCTCCCCCCCTCCATCACACTCTGTCTCTCCCTCTATCTCTCTCCACTGACGGCCTGTTAAAGAGTGTAATTAGCTACTGAGCCAACAACACAGCCTCAGGACACTGCTCATAAATCAGCTGTGTGTGTGCGTGTGTGTGTGTGTGTGTGTGTGTGTGTGTGCGAGTGCTTGTTTCAAGTGAGTGTTTTTGTATTCGTGTTGAAGTGTCAAACGAAGGCATTTGCGTTGGTGTGTGTGAGACAAGTGAGGGGCAGCAGAAACAAAGCCACAGCATGTTAGATACTGGACACGTGTCTATTGGTGACCTGTGGTGCTTTTTAACAAGGGAGAGAGTCATGGAGGCACTGAGGGAGGGAGGGAGGGAGGGAGGGAGGGAGGGATCAATATAAGCAAAGAAGGCTGAATAGAGGAATGGGTGGATATATAGAGGCAGGGAGAAATAGATGGATGAAAATAATGAGAGTGTGTAAAGGATTGAGGATTAGAAGGTGAAAGAATAGGAAGGAAGGGAAAACTACTGAGGGAAGGATGAAAGAAGAAAGGGGGGTGATGGAGGAAGAGTTGATGGATAGAGGGAGGGAAGGATGGATGGAAAACAAGTGCCCTTCATTTTAGGGTTAGATTGGAATGGATCCACTTGGCCAAACCTCAAGTCACTTATCATTAAATGCTGCCAATTATGTGCCGTGTGTGTGTGTGTGCGTGTGTGTGTGTGTGTATCTAGCATACTTGAATTGTGCCGTAGATTAAACCAGTCAGGGTACGAGAGCAAGAGGCTAATAGATTCAAACACACACACACACACACACACACACACACACACACACACACACACACAAACACTCACAAGCTGAGTGATTGAGTTGGTGTAGTTGATGGGTTTGAACCTTGCATTATTAAAACAATCATAAACCTTACATTATAAAAGCAATGAATGCCTAAAGGACTACACAGAAACAGAAAAATTAAAATGCTTTGCTCAGCAATGGTGGAAATAGTTAAACATACTACAAGTGGGATTCTCCAACAGCACAATCCAGTGATAATCACAGTAATCTGCATCAGCACTGCAGCAGCATGCTGTTAAGCAGAAAGGAATTGGTATATTTTAATGCAAAACACATCTTTCTCAGTTGGCAGATAGACAGACTATTTCTTGTGCCTTCTTATGGCATAAAGGAAACCATTTTATCCACAGTTATGATTAACAATATTACTATTTTTAAAATGAAATATTATTCCCTAAAGTTTACAAGGTCGTCCACATTCATTCTGTCCAAATTGTAACTCTTTGCCGCTGATAAAGGCAGCTACAGTTTCTTCAAAATGCTGCCCGTGTATCACCAAGCTGCTCGGTACGCTGTGAGCATCCATGTGATATTTAATTACTTATAATCGTATTTGCCCCAATATGTAAGCTTAGCTTGCACACAGTGTAAAAGCAATTAATAGTCTTCTTGTGGAGCTTTGACTCAGACATGCACGCATGTACACACACAAACAAACACACACACAAACTCACTCTCACACACACAGATGCACATTGACGCACAAATCTCCTGGGAGAGCTAGTCAAATGGTGAGACGCTCAGTCGTTCTATGGGTCACTGAGCCCACATCTCTCTTCTCCCCCTCCTACTCCCTCTCTTCTATTTCTCTCTCTCTCTCTCTCTCTCTCGCTCTCTCTCTCTCTCTCTCTCCTGTAAGCTGCAGCAGTTAATTGAAAGCCAATGGTGTGAGAATATGGCTCTTTGACAGAGAGTGTGTCAGGGCACAAGGTCCTCTCTCTCCCTCTCTTTCTCTCTCTATCTCTCTCTCTCTCTCTCTCTCTGCAAATATATGTGAGGATAGATTAAAACAGAGCAGAACAAGAATCCCTTCCAGTGCAGCGTTGAGAGGTCTGCTATTTTATCATATCGTTAATACAGCCATTGAGTCAGATTATCCAGAAATCTGTCATTCAAATGTTTGATTTTGGCTCCTTGAGGCTCCCAGAGAAGGAATTAAATTGACACACAGGTTGCTGAATCGTTTCTGTATTAATGACAGTAAATCACTGGGGTGAATCATTGCCTGCAAATTTACCGTCCCTGGCTTTCCTCTTCATTCCGTCTTTTCCCTCTTTCTGCTCAGCATCAGTATGTACTGTATTGAGTGAATATATTAAAATAATGGTAATACTGTATATGATTAATAACATTTCAACCTGGCTTTTGTCCACAGGCTCTCTTGCCAAGTATAAACTTCCTTTTTGACAGAGAGCTAGATGGCCACAAATAGTTATCAAATGTACAATTATAACAAAAATATAACACAACAAAATGACACACAGCAAATACACACATATGGCCTGGCCAAAATCACAGATAAACACACACATTTTGCCTTAACAGTCACGACAGAGAGGGAGAGAGAGAGAAAGAGAGAGAGAGGTAGAGAGGTAGAGACAGAAAAGAAGACAGAGGGAGTGATACTGCTTGGTAATAATTACCTCCTCTCCTCTGCGAGGTCCTTTCATCTAGGTTTTACCATGAAGTCACTCTGTCATGTGGATAGCTGGTATTTCTGCTGGGGAAGGAAGCAAGGCAGGCGGGGGGGGGGGGGGGGAGTGAGAGAATAAAAATGATGTGAAGTACCACTGTGCGGGAGAGGAGAGGGAGAGAAAGAGAGAACTTGCTGTGTTGAAGTGAGGAATGAGAGTGAGGAGAACAGAAGGAGAAAGAATTTAAAGTTGAAGTTGAAGAGAGAGATGAAGGAAGCGCCGCTGAATGCAGAATAGATGGAGTATATATATTTATATATATATATATATATATATATAAATATATTTTTGTGGTGCTTTGAGCAGAATGCCGCAGGGAATTGAGCAGCTAGACAGCAAATGAACCACTCCCCATCCAGATGTTGCTACATGTGTAAACACGCTGTGTGTCTGTGTGTGTGTGTGTGTGTGTGTGTGTGTGCGTGCACGTGTTTATGCAAAATGTTGTGCTGGGCGTGTAATGCAGTTCCAATCAGCAGTTAGCACATTTGCAGTGGTTGCACTGCGGTAAACTGGAAGGATGTAATTATACAGTGTGTGTGTTTGTGGGCACGTGTGCTATGACTTCTGTCCTTCCCGATCTCCTTACATTTATCCATTTCAGCTGTCTACTGTATAAAATATGTTTTTATTGATTGTGAATATATGCTTTTGATTGACTGATTGATTGACCTCTCTCCCTCCCTCCCTCCTCTCTCCCTCCCTCCCTCTTCCTTGCTCCTTCTCTCCTCTCTCTCCCAGAGCTGCACAGAAGCTGAACCTGTCGTCCAAGAAGAAGAAGCAGAAGACTAATGCCACGGTTACAGCCCCGGTGACATCATCATCTCTGTCATGTGACCCCCCGCTGTTCCCTACTAACTTTAGCTCCGCCCTGCTGATGGCCCCGCCCCCGGCCCCACCCTGCCTCCTCCGCGCAGCCAATAAGATCAAAGATACCCCCGGGCTTGGAAAGGTAAGGGAAAAACTATTTCTGATTGGCTGTGGTCTAGGCAGGAAATCCACCCTAAAACAGAATTCACTTGCGTGTTTTGAAAGGTTTGCTGTCCTTCCCCAAATTAATAGCAAAAACGTATGTTTTAAGTTAAGAGCATCAGTCACAAAAACCACAAAAGGCCAGAAATTCAATGCTTTGAACCGCCATTGAAGCCACATTAAAGAAACTAAAATCTGTAATTTCCCTTCAGTTGTGTTGTTCCATTACCTTTTGGGATTTAACAAAGACTGCCAAGGTTTGAAAAAGAAACCGTATTCCTATATAGAGAAACGCCTTGTCATGCAATTGGAGGATTTTCCCCAGAACCATCCCAGGTTTTCAGAGGACAGGACTACTCCGGCACAAGCACACAAAAAGCTTCTTCTTTCATTACGTATTGAATACAGTAAACACTCCTTTCTTTTCGCGAGCTGTGTGCTGCTGACTAGACATTATTGGATTGCAATATTAGCCTATGCTTTACTAGCTAACGTTATAACTAACCTCACCCAACCAAATTAGCAACTAAGTTAAATAGCTAATATTAAATATAACAACAAAAACCAGACCCTGTCATGACAAACTTGACATATTCACCATTCCTCACATGTGGAGCATGGATTTGGCGGTGGTGGGTGTACAACTTCTGACTTCCCATCCTCTGGTTCATCAGATTCGTACGTGTGTATTTGCTCTATTCTACCTGCTCCTCCATGAGCCTGTGGGTCTGCTCCATTAGGGTGTGCCGGTGCGCTGCTCATTTCATAGCGGCAAGGGCGGACAAAAAAACGCTTAAATGGAGCGCAATCTGTCAGCCGGCAGCAACAAACATGTGACTGTCAGCACACTGGACAGCTGAGTAAACAAACAGTTGCTACATGTCCTCGCTGTTCTTGCTGAGCCTTCAGAGAGGCACACACCATGTCATAGCTGACAGTTTTAACTCATAGATAAACAAATTAAAATCCACAAGAAGTCAAACATGTAGAATTTGTGGCGGGTTTGCAGTTTGATCCCCACTCAAGGTAAAGATGTAGTGTGACTGACTGTATGTCAGTGATGCACAA
>NC_135997.1:20945314-21017814 GCF_048128805.1 Centroberyx gerrardi | reverse complement strand
CTCTATCAAGAGTGTGTTACCAGTCAGGTCCATTTATCAGAAAAAATTTGACTCCTTTTAGGTTATTACTGAAGTTTCATCATTTGTGTTTAAGTGTAGGTTTGTGTCAACGTGTTTAAGACGCATTTAGGCAAGGCAAGGCAGCTTTATTTGTATAGCACATTTCATACACTGAGGCAATTCAAAGTGCTTTACAGAGTAATAAAAAATACAGTAAAAGATTTACAATTAAAAAGTGCAAAAGTACAGACAAGAGATACAAAAGATTACAATTTGTGGCTCTCTCCCCTGCCTCAACATCTGCCGTCTCCCTTTAGCGAGGCACTTAACCCCCAAACTGCTCCAGTGGAGCTGCTCAGTGGCCAACAGTAGAAGACAGTGGTCGTACTGGGCAGCTATGAGGTGTCTAACATAGGAGTAGCTGCAGTTACATGAGCCATATTTTTTCATTTTGAATGAAATCCTTCTGATTGAATATTCCCCCACAAGTGTTTGCATGAGCGCTAACTAAAAGGATCTCATGGTGTGCGTGTACATGCTCCACAGTATGTAATCAGAATAAAAGTTTCTGGCATGTGCAAAATAAAGAATCCAGCACTCTAACATGGGCTTATGTTTTTAAAAGATGGACGTGCGTCGGACGCTTGGCACCGTTATTGCTTTAAGATGAAGCAACAGTTTTATCAGAACGTACAACTCCAAAAGTGTCAGCAACAGACGTTTTGTTTTGCACCCGCAACGATTCAAATTCAAAAAAGTAAACATCATTGATGTCACGGATTATGAAATAATCAAATGAACGAATGAAATTTAATTCAGAATGGGCCGGTTTAATCTGAATGAGGTGGTTACATAAGGCATTTTTATTCTGACTGCGCTATTATTCTGAATATTAGTGGAATGAAAAGCTCCATGTAAATGCAGCTATTGTGATGCACGGTGATGCTGAAAAAGAGCCTGCTCAGCAAATCATCGCTAAATAAAGGTAAAAAAAAGAGTGTCTATCAGACCAATAATAACATCAGACCTACATGTCAAACACAGTGGGGTTGTGCTTTAGGACAGACTCACTGCATAAATATTAGTATGAAGAGAGTAGGAATCAAATCTCACACAGGCTTAGACACACAGGCGCTGCTGCAGAGCGTAGATACAAATGTTTTGCTAAAGAGAACACAGTGTTAAAATATTCACAGACAGGACTCACTTCTCTACCGTCTCCTTCTCTCTCTCGCTCTCTCTGTCTTTTCTCTAATCTGTTTCACTCTCGATCGCCCGCCTCCTAGCATTAGTATTCACTGCAGCATGAAGTGTGAGAGAAAGAGAAAAAGTAAAGAATGGATAATAGGGAGAGGCTGCGATTTGTCTTGTCGTTTGTTATGGGGAAGGGAGAGAAGGAGAGACAGGGAGAGGAGAGAAACGGGACAAAGAGAAAATGGAGAGAAATGGAGTGGGTGGACAGTGATATCGAGCAAAGGTAAAGAGAGAAGGGAGAGGTCTATATGTGTTGAGAAACAAAAAGGGAGGCTGAGAAAGGTGTGTGGTGTGGGGGGAGGAGTGGTGGAGAGAAGAGGAAGAGAGAGCCTGCTAGAGACTGAAGGATGGAGGGGGAGAGAGCTAAATAAAGCGAGAGAGAGAAGGAGAGAGGGAGGTAAAGAGAGAGATGAAGGGATAAACAGAGATCTAGAGAGATGGAGAAGGAGGGCGAGTGTGCAATGAGATCACTGTGGGAGTGTTGTGTTAGTGTCTGGGGAGTTGGTTTGTTAGAGACCTCTCTCTCTCTCTCTCTCTCTCTCTCTCTCTCTCTCTCTCTCGCCTGCTCTCCCTTCATCTCTCCCAAAACAAATAACAAGACAAATCACTGCCTCAGCCTTTCTCTTCACCCCCCCCCCATATTTCTTTTTGTGTTTTTCATTAACCAGAACAAAGAGTCCATTAGCTTTGTATGGTTTCTATGTTCTCCCATGCATATTGTGTGTATGTACATGTGTGTCTGCATGTCATATTGGCCATGGCTCTTTGCCACATGTATTGATTCACCAGTGGAACTAGGCCAAGGATCCTCTGAGAATACTGTGGGCACACACACACACACACACACACACACACACACACACACTTCAGCTTGACTCTATCAGAACCAAAAGGTGTATTTTTTTTCTGACAAAGTCTGAGATCTACTGAATGTTTGCAGCAGTGCCACAAATGCTGTCCAGCCGTCTGGATGCTGTAGTATTTATTATGATGGACTGAGTCATTCTCTCAGTGGGAATGAAAAATGGCATCACTTAAAAACAGCATAACTTTGGCTCTGATGCATCAATTCTGATGTTTTGTTTCTTTAATCATCACCATAGACCCTTGATAGTTGGAAAAAAGGAGAAGGACATAGCGGTTAATGGCCCTGTTTATACCTTATTGCCATCTCACACACACCCTCAATATTTTGAAAAAGGGACACTGAATAGCAGTGTGGCCCCATTTATACCTCTTGCCATCACACACACACACACACACACACACTCTTACCTAACCCTCTCTTACCTTTCACACTCTCAGACATGAAGAGGAAATGGGCTCTCGGGGGGGAGGACTTTATGAGTTACGCCTTGTAAAGCGCGCAACGGTAAAATCCTTCCCCCTCGGGCTCTTACTGATGTGATGGGCTCTTTTATTGGGGTCAGGAGAGGGCGCAGCTCTGGATCTAAGTGTGAGAGTGTGTGTGTGTGTGTGTGTATGTGTGTATTGCAAGGGGATCTTTTTTTAAGATCAAGTGTTGACCTGACATTAAGCCTCAGTATCCCAGGTTACCCAGGTTGCCAAGGTTACTCATTTATTGTATTCAGGTGGCATCTGGATTTATCACACACCCACATGCATGAACGCATACACACACACTCGCAAACACATTTAAATATACACACGCACATCACCTTCATCTGAGAAAGGCATTAACACAAACACATATTCTCTCTCTCTCTTTCTCTCACACACACATACACACACACACCCACACACAGTTTATTGAACCAACTGTCTAAGATGGCCTATGGTCATTTAATGATGCAACCAAAGGAAAGCCTGTTAATGTGTTGTATTAGGTGTGTGTGCTTGTGTGCATGTGTGTGTGTGTGTGTGTGTGTGACAAAGAGTGTGTGCTTGAGTGCAGCATAGAAAGAGCTCTTATAATTTTACTGTTTGCCTTCATGCTTTTACGTGACAGGATATGTTAGTTACCAGCAGGCTTTTATGCTTTTATTTTTTACATGTATCATTTAAGATGCTCCATAGTGACTTCTCCCGTTCGTTCAGTATGACATGACATCATTCTTGTATGCCTGTGGCTCTTCGCTCCAGGGCCATGAAATAATTTATAGCAAATAATTTGTAGCAAAAAACATGCAAATTTAAAATCTTTTTGCAGTATGTAGTTCATTGATATTATGTAACAGCACAATAATGCAGTGGAGGGTAGTTTACTTGAGAAATAAAGTTTAAACACATTTCCAAGTCAATGGTCTAAATTCATAGTATACATTATGGTAAGACATGAAAATAAGGTTAATTCATAATTTTTAGGTTAAATTAGTAGTTGTTTGCCTTTTGGTCACCGACTGCATAGTTTACCTATCGTTTTACCTATGATGCTCACAGCTAAATGTGAATTTATGTGAATAAATGCTTAGTTTAACATTGCAACATTTCCCCCTTCATGGTGTGTTTTTGTGAAGGTTGTTTCAGTGCAGTTTGGAGCATTTTGGGAGCTCTGTGTGATTCGTAATCCCATGGTAGCGTTTAACTGGAAGCGGAGTGGAATCACACTTCAGACGATGATTCATCTGCGCTAACAAGCAAACACTGACAAAAGATCTCCTCTCCTCCTCCCTCTCCTTCTCTCTTAACAGCCGCATAGTCAAGGAAACACAGTAATCTTTTCATCTGCCCTGCACCTCACTGGGGACACACTAGAGGACATAAAACCCGATTCTGAAAACGCATCGCATCACATATATAACGATGGGTTTTTTTGTCTCTCAGTCATAATATGCTCACACTAGATGATGAGGCAAGGACTTGGTATCACACATTTAACGACATAACTGCGATTATCCTGCTGACTCTGGATTTGTCACGGACGTCAGGACCTCTAATCTTGCAGGAACTCGCGATCCAAAGAGCTTTAATATGAACATTAATGCAACGTGCATTAAAAGAAAATTCCACCCTCAGATACTCTTAACTGTTATGTGCCATCAATCTGTGATGTTCAGTACATTCCAGGAGTCTTTTTGTGAAGTGAAGTGCTGTAATTTACTTTATTGTCATACCCACTTGCCCTCAACCTGCCTCGCCTATCTACTTCAGTTAGTGATCTGCTACATTTCCCAGAATGCCTTTTGACAACCCCCAGAGAAGGGGTGTGGACATTCAGCTGTGGGTTATATAGAGAGATATCAAAACCTTCACCAACATTTACTGTTGATGTTTTAGATAGACGGCTAGTTATCCGTGGGAATAAGAAAAATTGACCCAGGAATATAAGATACACCAATAGCTGTTTTTTGTTACCTGTCTAAGCTTTTTTAAGTAGATTTTTACCAAAAAACACAACAACAAACAAAACACATAAACATAGTTTGGGTAAAGTTGTGGCTAGAGAGATGAGAGCTGGACGTGAGTAGGCTTCATCAGAAAAAAGGTAAAGTCAGCGCAGTTAGTAACTCACATTCATACTAGGACAGGGGTTCCCAAAGCTTCTAATTTCAAGGACCTTAAATAGTAAAGCATTATTATCATTCATCTAACTTTTTAATACAACTCTTAAATGTGAACAGCTGGGCGAGACACTTTTTTTTAATATAACAAAACTTGGCTCTCATTGGATATTTGCAGTCTCCGCTCTTGGAATAAATCTGTGATTCCCACACACTTCCGGACCGTCCAGACGTCGGGTCGTAAATATCAAACATGTTCGATGTGATGGGGGCGGCTCGGATGAGTCTGTGAGGAGACTGCTGTGGTTAAAATTGAATCTGTAAATCCTTCACAGCACCAGATAATCTGTGTGGGCCATCGCTCCCAAACAAGCCTCCTATCAGCCAAGCTTCTCCCCCCTCTATAGAGTTACTGTTTGGAAATGTTGGAAATGTCTGTATGTTTGTAATTTACGTTTGTATGTCTGTGGTTTCTGTATTTATGGCATGTTGTGTTATATGAAAAGAATTTCCTCTCGAGGACAATAAACTTCCTATCCTATCCTATCAGGATTCCCCCCACCAATTGTCAGGATGGGCAAATCTGTCGTAATCGGCCCGAGAGACAGATGGATACAGTGAGAGAGATGGAACAAGAGAACGAGAGAGACAGAGAGAGAATGATTCACCCAGATGAGAAGAGACAGACAGAGGCTGAGAGTAAGAGATAGAGAGAATAGACTGCTAGAAAGTACAGTACCTCAAACTTTCAAACACCTTCAACTCGGAGAGAGAAGTTGTTTATGTGTTAGACTGTTCTGGAACAGACTGGGATTCGATGACGCAGCTTTTTCTTCCCTCCAATATCAAAGAAAACAACAGCAGCTGTCAGGCAGGAAATGTGACTGCTAACAGCTTGTGACAGGAGTAGGAGGAAAGGAAGAGCAAAGGGAGGAGAGAAAGCTAAAATAGGATTCCTACACTTCAGGCTTTGATGTGTGGCAGGGAGTTGATGGGAGAGAGAGAGAGAGAGAGAGAGAGAGAGAGAGAGAGAGAGGGGTGAAGGGAATAAAAGAGAGGGATTTAGGTGAGAGAGGAGAGAGAGGGACAATGAAAGAGAGAGAAGTAAAGGGGGAGAGTGGAGGGAGAGAAAAGCACTGAAGGATGAGAGAAAGAAATGAGAGAGAGAGAGAGAGAGAGAGAGAGAGAGAGAGAGAGAGAGAGAGTGAGAGAGAGAGCGCAGGTGTACCTCTCCATGTAAGTCTTAAAAGAACTAAACAGCTGAGTGATGTAGCTCTTTGAGAGTCACAGTGCTGCTGAGGTTCAGATGAGGTCAGATGCCTTCTAGTAACAATCCTGCATTTAAATATGAAACCTGTACATTCAACTAAACCATTCAAATGTACTAACATATTCTGCGTAACATAAAGCATTAAAGCAACAATCCCCAGTGTAGAGTAGGTATTTCCTGGGGAAACTCTTCAGGTGCACAAGAAGTGAACGCTGGTTTGGAATAAACAGAAGAAGAACTGGGCAGTTAGCATGAGCAACGATAGCCACCATGGCTGAACAGACAAAGAAAAAAGCGCCACCTACAGAAACTCACACTTCATCAACAGGAAAACGAAGGAAAAATATGTCACAGCACTGGTGACACCGTTTGATTGACAAGTGATCTATGAGGCGTGCAGTACAAAAACACCAGTAATGAGCTCTTAGCACCAAAAATGTCACCAAAATAAAAGCAGCGAGAATCTTGCGGGCTACCACTTTAAGCTGCAATAGTATTTGCATGTGCATGAGGATGTGTGTGTCCTGTGGCTGTTGATTACAGCCTTGTTTCCATGGCTTCTACAGTATCTGATCAGATAGATAATAGATTTCCACTTTGAAGTTTATATGACAAAACAAACCAGTACAAGAGCTGGTGTGAATTCTGTTTAAGGGTGAATTTTCTTTTTAACGTCTGGATCCGTATGTTTGTATTGCTCCAAGATAATGTTGCCTGTGTCTCTACTGAACATGGCCTATTCTATTCTATTCTATTCTATTCTATTCTATTCTATTCTAAGTATTTGAATATCTGTGTGTGTGTGTGTGTGTGTGTGTGTGTGTGTTACCCTCAGGTGAAAGTCATGGTGCGTGTGTGTCCAGTGTCTCAGTCTGACGCAGCTGAGTCCAGTTCCTTCCTTAAAGTGGATCCCAGGAAGAAACAGATCACTATCATGGACCCTTCAGCCAATCAGGCACCAGGGGCCGCCTCCCAGAAAAGGGCAGGAGCCAATCAGGTCCCTCCGAAGATGTTTACTTTTGATGCCGCGTTCCCTCATGACGCATCGCAGGTAAGGGAAAAGTTTGAAGAGTTTGGAGAACAAAGCACTACGATGCCATGTTGATAGGAAACCTTTCGTGGGAGTGCAGTGAAAAATAAGAATTTCTTAAAATAAAAAAAAAAGTATGCATACACACAGACAAGCTGGTTTTAGGAGGAAAATTGCACGCCCTTTCCGTACTTGTAGTTTTCCATCCAAACCACTTACTTTTAGACTGTCTATGAACTAAATGTAAACATCTTTTCTGTATTAAATAAAATAAAAAAGATAAGGCTTTGTGCACAGCATATACTCTAGGTCAAGAGTTGCTGGAGGCTGCAAGAAGGTCATCCAAGATAAAGTGAAAAACTCCACATATACAGTATGTGTGATTCAACACCAAAAAAAGGATCTTTAGCGCATGCCGGTCATTTAAAGATAAGCCTGATGAAACTGTATGCGAAACACTTAGCTCATGGCGGTCTTCAATAAAGATCCTTTTTTTAGTATTGAATCCATATTCCTGGGCCTTGCGGTCACAACCACACATATATGTGTCTTTTTTGTATTCTTGTTGACACGATGTGAAGATAGCTATGTTAACAGTAAGATGTAGCTGTAACTACTGTCAACAGACTGTAAAATGGTAAGAACTGATAACCTTTCAATGCTAAGAGGTGTAAAGAATGGTATCAACACTAGCCGGTTAGCTGTAGCCGTGTGTATCTGTACTTTTAGGTATTTCATTTGACTTAACCCTCTTCCTAAGTCTTTCTTCCTCTCTCTCTCTGTCTGTCTGCTTGTTGCTAGGCGGAGGTGTGTGCAGGAACGGTTGCCGAGGTGATTCAGTCGGTGGTGAATGGAGCAGATGGCTGTGTCTTCTGCTTTGGACACTCCAAGCTGGGTAACACAAACACACACACAAACACACACACACATAGACTGACACACTGACATATACATACAAATATATGTACACTGTCATGTACATAAATTTGCATGCACACACACATACATGCACACTTGTGAGCATGCACACACACACACAAGCATTCTCTTTGTCGATCACTCTCTCTCTCTCTGTCTCTCACTCTCTCTCTCTCTGTCTCTCACTCACTCACACAATCAAACACATGGGCCACAAAATCAGAGCATTTCTGGCCTGTGAATCATTGTTAGTGTGTGTGTGTGTGTGTGTGTGTGTGTGTGTGTGTGTGTCTGACTGTCAGTGTGACAGTCTTTCACTGGCTTGGCTTGTCTCTCCATTGGCCCTCAACTATCAGAGAGAGAGAGAGAAAGAAGAGGATTAGTGTCTGTTGAAGCTGAAAGCATTCTCAGTCTGCCCGCTCTCCCTCTCTCCCTCTCTCTATTTGTGTCTTTCTGTCTTCCTTTTCTCTCTCTAATCCTTCTGAAGCTGGTTTTCAGAGAGGCTGACTTAACAAGGGTCAGGACCCCTCACTGCACACTGGAACATGTCTGGATCCATACACACACACACACACACACGCACACACACAGGCAAACAGTAATGCGTCTGTCTTAAGCCTTTCAACAACCATTCTTCCTTGATCATGTCCATGTTCACAGAACAGAGTACAAGAACCAACAGACAGACGGACAGACAGACGGACAAACAGACAAACAGACACACATACACACATACACACACACATACACACACACACACACACACACACACACACATTCTAACCCTGGGTCAGGCCCTGCCAAGTGTTTCCCTGTACATACAAGCAGTTTTATCCTCCTTGGCTTGTGATTTTCATTCAGGCAGTTAGAGTTAGGTCAAAAGCAGACAGTTAAAATTCGACAGTTCAGCAGGGAACACTCCTGTCCTGAAGGTCAGACCATTCACTGGAATGAATAGTAATGCAGTTACACTTAACAAAAATAAAAGACAACATGCACGCCACTGTGCAGGGAATTAGTCACTTGTAAAGTCCATAGAAAAGGTGAATTCAGGCACACACAAGATCATGTTTCGGTCGTAAAACCTTTCTCATGTGAGAGTATACAGTTGTATTTGGCTTTAAATACATTAATACCACCAACCCCCCAACCCCACTCCCCCCCCCCCAAATGGCACATACTGTATAGAACCAAACAAACAGATGCACATCCTCCTGATGACGATATAGTCAACATAACCGTCACATACACAGTAGACAGCCTCTCTAGATAATAGAGTAGACAAGTGGAGGCTGGGGAGGTGGAGGGAAGCTTCATCAATAATCTGGGCAAAAATGCCCTTGAAACTTAAAAATGAAGGGGCAAGATAATATATTTTTTTTGCATCTCATTGCACTCAAATTTTTTTGTTGTCAAATTCACACATGCAAGCGACTACTGTCCCTCGTGGGCCACTGTAGGTGATTTGTGGGAGACTATGACTGGGTGAAAAGGACCAAAATGCCCTTAAAAATGGCCACAAAAGTATTCCCTCTGGAAAAAAAAGTAAATTTCTTACCCTGATTAAGACCAAGCTAAGAAGTAAAAGTAGCAGCAAGTGTTAGTGTGAACCACTCAGCTTAAATAGAGCGTCTTATTGTCAGTGTTGGGTTGTGATTGGTGTCAGCCATGATGGGTGATACACATGACTGAGTGTGCTGGCTGAGACACTGCAAGGGCTTTTATATACTTTAAAGATTCATCAAAGACAGTTTGCTCTTTCAATCAATTTTACTGTTATGGATATATGATTTTAGTATTGCTATGAAGTTCCCCTGACCTTGCTAGATAGGCTTTAAATGGCTGCCACTGTAGCAGCAGATGAGACAGTTCTTTGCGTTATAGCTCACCTGGGGCCATGGGACTTAATGAGGCTGCGTTATAAAGGCATTACCTTTTTTCTAATTAAAATGGGGAAAGAAATACAAGGAGCATTTATCTTTGGCTCTGTGGCCCTTGGCTGTAGACACACACACACATAGAGACTCAGACGCGCGCCGCACGCACACACACACACACACACACACACAGGCACACACAGACACAAAAAATGCGTAACAAGATTTTCATGGAACAGCGGCAATACAATAAACCTCAATATCAAAAAGATTCTTCAGGAATGTAATTCAATCCTCTGGCTTTACGTCATTTCTGATTGATAGATTTTATTATCGGTTATTGGATTATTGGCTTTAGATCATCCTTTTATGGGTAACTGAGTAATAGCGCGTGTGCATGTTTTAGATTTATGATACAGTGCTGCCTTGTTGGCTTTGGTATCTCTCTCACTCTCTCTCATAGTCTCTCACCCTGTTCGCCCTCTGATAGCATCAACAGTTCTATTCTCAAGGCTTAGGATGAATATCCAGCAACGAGACAGACATGTACACACACACACACACACACACACACACACACGCTGCACTGTTGTCTGTAGCAGAGCATCAATATGTAGTTGTGTTGTGTTAGCCAGTGGTGCAGTCAGCTAGCTTAACATTTTTTTGACAGCTTCTGATAGTTAGAACAGAAAAAAACAACATGGAGCTACGAGCTGCTCATAAACACTCACACAGATGTGTAAAAAAGTGTAATTGCATAAAGTCTCCTCCTCTTCACCAACCAGTCAGCCAGTCTCCTCCTCTTCTCCAAACAACCAGTCAGCCAGTCTCCTCCTCTTCTCCAAACAACCAGTCAGCCAGTCTCCTCCTCTTCTCCAAACAACCAGTCAGCCAGTGTCTCCATTTCTTCAACCGGCCTTTCAGCCATGCGGGCAGACAACCAGTCTGACTCTGTCTCCTCCTCTCACGTAGACAGACAGATAACCAGTCAGCCAGTGTCTCCTCCAACTTTGTTTGTACTGACTGCTGTGATTTAAAATGAGCAGTGTGAGATATTTCAATAAATTTCATGATAGAAATTACATTGACTTTTTATTTTAAAAATGAAAAGTTACAACAAAGCGGTTGTAGTTCCAGTGTGTGGGCCATATATCCAGCTCCTCACCACAGAACAGCCAGTGTTGGAAGTAATGTGTTGCAAAGTAATGAGTTACTTTAATCACATTACTTACATAGACCCTGTTCTGGCCCAACTGGATCAATTTGACTGCCTGACCTGAATGTGCCTTGTGATGCCCTCGGCTGTGCCGTGGGAAAAATTATAAATCCATTAAATCAGATTAAAGTACTCAGAGTGATTCTTACACATTTTTTTTTTATACCGCTGATTTGCCACATTTCATGCGTTCCTTGAGGGTTCTTTACTGCACCAAAAAGGGTTCTACTATGGAACATACCTAAAGAGACAGTTTCTGGTACTATACAACACTTTTTGATGAGAGTGTATATCTCCCCTAGTTTTGATGAGAGTGTATTTTTTAAAGTCACAATGAAACTGTATTTTAGAGCATCTAGCTTCCTTAATGTGATGCATCTCCTATTAAAAATGGCTACTGGGCCGGGATATAACACAGGAAGGGGTCATGTGTAACCCAATGGGATATCAGTTCAATAGAGAAAGGCAGTTTTATTTAATGGGAGGGGCAGAGGGGCGGGATTGTCAAAAAATCTGTGATGGTTTTATTGGTTGCAATTTGAATGCACGTATGCCTCCTGGTACACAAGTCACCACTAAAGATTTTCCCTTTTCCAGGAAGTAAAAGTAATTAGATTTTAATATAAAAATACAATAAAAATAATAATAAAATAAAACTGTTGTCATTTTTTTTTTTGGCATAAATTGTCAAATAAGTGTATGGTATGATAGTTAGAATGAGCTAAAAAAAAAATAAAAAAAGTATGAAAAAGTCAGTTTTAATTTCAGTGTGACTTTGAGGACATAATTATTTGTCACAAACCATGAAATGCATCCTTGTTATGACAGAAAGACTAGATGCTCCAGGAACCAGTGAGGGAGAACAATGGAACATTACAACGTCGCTGCCAACCTCCTCTCCGTGTTATCTTGGAATAAATCACATGTTTTCTCTACCCTGCATCACAGGAGTCAGGCTTTTGATGTCATTGCTATCCTCTGTTTGTGTGTATGTGTTGGTGTAGATGTGACATATGGCTTTGTTTAGGTGTGTGTTTGATCTCCCATGCCTGACAGCCAGAGCGGGTGGGGGGGCATCGGCATCCTGAGGCTCAAAGGGACAGGTCTGGAGGCTCAGCGGGGGATACACATACGTGCGCACACACATGCACACTCGCTCAAGCGCGCTAATTTCATGCCTGGTTTCTAGCTGAAATACATGCATTAACACGCGTTCATAGAAAGTAATTTTCCATTAAAATCTTTTATGATGATGTGCTTTTTGATGACTGTATTTTCTCTCTTCTTGTCTTTTTCTGTCTTTCTGTCTCTCTCCATCCGTCCTCCAGGTAAATCCTACACTATGATCGGTCATGATGACTCTCTTCAGACTCTGGGTATAATCCCCTGTGCCATCTCCTGGTTGTTTAAACTCATCAACGAGAGGAAGGAGAAAACGGGAGCGCGCTTCTCTGTCCGTGTCTCGGCAGTCGAGGTCAGTGTTACTGACAGGACCTCAATTTGAAACCTTCCCTGTAGAATTGCACTGGTTTCGGCATGAACATCTTCGTCAGGTTCCTTTATTATGAACTAGTTTTCCGAGAGTCTGCGTCTCGTTAAGTTTTGGGTGTGCGTCCACTTTCTGCACTTTCTTATAGGACTAAAAGGAAATTGTATAAATTTGTGCAGCACATTTCTCTCACTTTTGGACACCCTGGGTATTGTGGACCTGCCAAAATAAATGATGGCCTGTCTCCAATAATAGCCTGTTTCGCTCTTTTGTTGAGGTAAATAAAGGCTGTTAATGGATTTTGTACGGTATTTACACATGGATCAGTTTGGCCAAACATTTTACCAGTTCATGAAGTAACTACTGCTATCTACAGTAAACTACATCATTACATTACATGATCTATCTATGACACGGAGTTCTGTATGTGTGTGTGTGTGTGTGTGTGTGTGTGTGTGTGTGTGTGTGTGTCTAGGTCTGGGGTAAAGAGGAGAACCTGAAGGACTTGCTGTCTGAAGTGGCTACAGGCAGCTTACAGGATGGACAGTCACCTGGAGTGTATCTGTGTGAGGACCCCATCTGTGGCATGCAGGTACACACACACACACACAAACACTTTTTCTCTCTTTTTTTCTCTCTCACTCTCACTCACACACACGGGCACAGATGTACACTCTCGTTTTCTCTCTAACACACACACACACACACACACACACACACACTGCAGCTCACATCACCATTAGAACACTACTATACTTTCTGTGATGAGGCTAGTGTAGAAGGAACTGCGTGTGTGTGTGTGTGTGTGTGTGTGTGTGTGTGTGTGTGTGTGTGTGTGTGTGTGTGTGTGTGCACGTGCGCGCGTGTGTGTGTGTGTGTGTGAACAGCCTCAGGCCTTGTATCAGCATGCTTTACCTTTGTGTCTCTAGCCTCAGGCAGTTCTCTGTTGTCTTAGCTAGCTAGCTAACAGCCATGGGACGCACACATGCACACACACATAGATAACACATATACCTCACACACACTCACCTCAGAGCAGCAGGTACAGTATAAGAGGTTTAGTATGCTATTAGAGTGCCTTATCTCTCTCTCTCTTTGTGTCCTGCTCTCTGTCTCTCACACACACACAGACAAACTAAATGTGTACAAAGTATGCAAAATGAATTAAGTCATATTTTTTCATAGTTTTTTTTAAATACCTGGTTCAGAAATACATCATTTTTTATATATATATTTTTGGCTGGTTCATGTCAGAACCAAAGAAAGACGATGTCAAGTGCAAAAGGCTTGAAGACATGAAAAAACTGACAGGAGAGTCAGCACTCTCAAAAAATAAACTGTCTTTATTCCAATTCTTTTACACAAGGCGGTAACTCCTTCTGGGTGAACCGGGTGAACAGTCAGTGGTCAGTGGAGAAACAACAGCATGTGGTATTCCCATAAACCACTAGACTACTGAATCACCACCGCGGAACCACTTAGTGTGAACACTAGGATGAGATTGTAGATGGGTTTGTGTGTATGTGTGTGTGTGTGTGTGTGTGTGTGTGTGTGTGCGTGCGCACATGTGTTTGAGCATATGAGGGTGCACAGTTGTCCGACCAAGGAAGGAGAAAAAGAGTGAATACTGTGTTTGCATGTGTGTTTTAGTATGTACAACTGTATGTGTAGTGTGTGTGTACATGTGTGTGTACATGTGTGTAAAAGTAAAAGAGAGACTAAGTGACAGTCTGCGTGTGTGTGTGTGTGTGTGTGTGTGTGGTTGCAGTTATATATTTATAGGATTAGAGTGTCTCTGATACAAGCGCATCTGTGTAATCCTTAACTAATCTGACATAATCTCATCAGTAATGATATCCTGCAGTACCACACACAAACAGACACACCCACCCACACACACACATACACACACACACACACACACACACACACACACACACACACACAGCCAATCTCTTCTCTCCCTCCTCTCTGTTTCTCTCTATCTCTTTCTCCCATACATGCAGGCAAATTATAAATGCTCTATTTGAATACACCAATCAGGCCGGTACACTCTGGATCCACATAGTACAACTTTTTATCAATGTTTGGACACTTCTGGGCAGGTAAACAGTGTCTAAAGTAGAGTCTCCACATGGCCAGGCTACCAGTGACAGCTAAGGTCTTCTCAGCTGTCTGTCTCTTGTCTTTGGGAGCTTCACTATCCTCAAGTTCACTGACGCTTCACCATGTCCAAGGCTGCTAAACATTCGCACCATTAGCCTGCAGACATAACCATGGCCATGATATGTGTGACTAGGGGCTGGTTCTTAGTCACTTTAGCAGAAATAGACACACATACGCACCCATACACACACATGCACACACACATGCTACGAGTATAAACACAAGCTGCCCATTCCTGCAGTCCAGATCAGAATTACTGCCACCAATCCCAGAGGAGGCAGCCTGGCTCCTGGACCAGGCAACCATTGCAGAACACACACACTCACTCACACACACACACACACACGCTAACCTCTTCCCCCTCCCCCTCCGCTCTCCTTTTTTCTTCCCCCACATCTTACAGCTTCAGAACCAGTCAGAACTGCGTGCCCCGACCCCGGAGAAGGCAGCTTGGTTTCTGGATGCGGCCATAGCAGCACGCCACAGCAGCCAACGCCCCAACACCACTGAAGAAGAACACAGGAACTCCCACATGCTGTTTACATTACACATATACCAGTACCGCATGGAAAAGACGGGCAAAGGAGGGAGTAAGTGCTCCTACTGCTATACTGCTAGTGCCAACACTGCTAGTACTACCATTACTACTACTATTATTACAAATACTAATACCAAAACATTAAAACTAATACTAATACTACTGCAACTGTCACTACCACTAACTACTACTTCTAATAACAATTATAAATATAATAATAATAATAATAGTAATGATAATAATAATAATTAAGGGAAAACGAAAGGGTCAGTAAAACAACTATTACTACTACTAGCTACTACAGGTAGCCTACTGTGACTCCTACTTCTATTAATAATAAAGTAGAGCACATGCTGTCATGCACATGCTATATCTATTCTAATACCACAAGGAAAAGACAAACAAAGGAGTGAGGCAGTATATTCACCCATATACACTGTATATATAGTCATTATGGATCAATAGATAGAGCTCATATGAAGCATCAGATTCTTGACAGAGGTGCATACATACCTGCACAGACCCTGACAGCCTGAACATATCTTTGCCAGTTTTCCTTTCAGATTAATTCACAGACATATCACCCATTCACACTTGTCTACATAAATAAACTCAGTGGTAATGCACTGGTAGTGTGAGCTTCTGTGTGTGTTTGACAAAGAAAGACTGTGACAAATGTCTGACCAAAATATCGCAGTGATAATAGAGCCTGTCAGTGTGTGCATATGGGTGCGTGTGTGAGAGAAAGAGGCAGCGGTGTGTGTGTGTGTGTGTGTGTGTGAGTGTGAGAGAGAGAGAGACAGAGAGATCACATGCAGGCAGTGAGGATGCTTGGTGTGATGACAGGACTATTCTTTAAATAGATGTTGACAGTAACAACTAACTTGGGAACACACACCGTTCCTAACCTGTCTTCACATATCTCTGACTCATACAATTTACATTTTTAATAGTTTACTTCAGCAGAGGTGCTGAGCTAAATTTCACCAAGTTTCCCATCAAGTAACTCCAAAATTACTCCCAAAATTAAATATACTCCCAAAATTACCATCATATCAGATTGTTATATTTTTATAATGTTATATGTATACATACAGTAATCCATATTTAGGTATCAATACTGTAAGTAACAATTGCAAACAAATCCACGCATCTTATTACATTTTCTGCAGCAACGACCCAATGCCCCCAAAGGGTTTCATCTTATCTTCTCATTCATAGGGATGAAGAATATTTTTCCCCTCACAAATCAATGGACTTCTTTATTGACTTTATTAACTTTGATAGTATGTAACACATACACAACGCAACATGACTGTTAGGTGTCGCTTATATTAAAGTGGCAAAATGATCACTAAACTTTTTTTTCTTTTTTCGGTTGCTTGACTTTCTCCTTTTCCTTCTACCTCCCCATCCCTCTCATCTGTCTTCTCTCCTCCATTCTTGCCCCCTTCCTCTCCCTTTCCAGTGTCAGGAGGTCGCAGTCGCCTGCACCTCCTGGACCTGGGCAGCTGCGATGTCAAAGTACTTGGTGGAGGAGGAGGAGGAGGAGGAGGTGGGAGGAGCAGGGAGAGCTCCTCCCCAAGCTCGGCCCCTCTCTGCCTTTCGCTCTCCGCCCTTGGAAACGTGATCCTGGCGCTGGTCAATGGCAGCAAGCACATCCCATACAAGTAAGTTGGTGTGTGCAGATGTGTGTGTATGTACATACTGTATGTTTTTGTGTGTGTGTGTGTGTGTGTGTGTGTGTGTGCACACAGTATGTGGGAATGCATTCTCTCTCTTCTCTCTCTTGATATATTAATTGTGGAGAGGAGAAGAGAGGAGAGGAAAGGAGAGATGCTTTAGAGAAAGATAAGAGAGGAGTGGAGGGATGCAATAAGATGCTTTGAATAAAGCAAGGAGAAGAAAGGGGGAGTAGAGAAGAGGAAAGGAGAAAAGACGAGAGGATATGAGAGGTCAATTAACAGTGCTTTGGAGAAAGAAGGGAGGAGAGCAGTGAAGAGAGAGACGAAGAGGAAAGGGGGATGTTTTGGAGGTAAGTAGAGGAAAGGAAAGTAGCGGAGAGGTCTATTAAGATGCTTCAGGTTTTGGGGGAGCTAATGTTATAAACAACAACAGCTGCTGTTACATATTCATCACATTCATTTGGCCAACTAGCTGAGAAAGAGAGAGAGAGAGAGAGTGAGAGAGAGAGAGAGAGAGAGAGAGAGAGAGAGAGATGGGAGACAGAAGATAGACGTAACCAGTGAAGCAGGTAGAAAGAAACAAAACAGGAAAATGGAAAACAGAAAAAAAAGAAAGCTTAGAGGCAGAGGAGTGGAACAAGAAATAATAAGTAGAGCTATAATATTTAGTATAATTAGTGTAATAATGTTTAGTTTGCCCAGAGAGTATGGACTAGATTACACTCTCTAAATTTTACCTCTCCCACCATCTATTTCCTCCCTTTCTCCTTCCTTCCTTCTAGCTCTTCCACTCTCTCTTTTTTACTCTCCTTAGGGCCGTGCAGCTCTGCGCTCCATGCTTGGTTAATTTAATCACCAGCCCTTACATTTACATTGCAAAACACCCTGCCACCTAATGCTGGAATTCTGAACAAAAATGCAGACTAAATCAAATCTCACTGGTGCCAGAGCCGGTGCTTTCCTGCAGTTTGTGACTCTGCTGTTTCACGTTCAGCTAGGAAAGGAGTTTGGACATATAATGGGCACCATGTCACTGCCACTTCTCTATAAACAAGAAGTACTGGCTGCAAATCTGTAACAATGCTGTCCATAACATGATCAAGAATGCAACATCTAAAGATCAGCACTGAATCGCAAGTTACAGAGCAAAGGCCATGAAGCAGAACTGTGGAGTCAACATGGCTGTCACTGGAAACTGGCATAAAGTCTGTCAATGCATGGCTGTGATCAGGAGGATATATAACACTAATAATAACGATTAATAAAAAGAGTAGATTGGCGTTTTCACTGCCAGCCATTAGCCCCACCATCTTGATCCACTGCTGTTGCTAGGTAACGGGCAATTCTATGCCAGTCGATCATTAGAGTATTGGACATTTCAACATGGTGATGTTACGGAGGACACTGTTGCATATTTGTAGTGTCGTACTTCTAGAGAAGAGGCAGGAGGGGTATCACCGTTTAAATCAACACAGCGGTTCGTGCCCAGACTCTCAGTGTGATCCTAGACAACCAGCAGTCACGCAAGACCCACATGTCAGCCACAACATGATCCTCTAGATTTGCACTCTACAGTAGCTACAAAATCACAGCCTTCCTCGCCAGGGACTCTGCACAGTTCCTTGTCCAAGCTCTAGTTATCTCCCCTCTGGACTGCTGTAATGCCCTCCTGGCTGGGTTCCCAAACTCCTCCATTCAGCCCCACAGCTCCTTAAATTTTCCCATGTCACCCCACCCCTCCGCCTCCTGCACTCCCTTTCCTGGCTGCCTGTGGCTGCTCATACCAAATTCAGCAACCTGGTGCTGGTGTACAAGGCTACTAAGGGAGCTGCACCCCCATACCCCCAGTCCACGGTCCGGTGCATGTCCCTTCCCTGCGACAGCCTGACCATTTGCTCTGCCCAGCCTCGACTCGTGGCTCCTCAGTCAGGGAATGACCTTCCCACAGTCAGGAGGGCAGAGTCACTTCATATCGTTGTGAATTGAAAACTGTGTGTTCATGAAACACATCACGTCTTCCTCTCCGCTGCTTTCCTCTCTCCTAACCTCCTGATCTTGCTCCTGTCTTGTCACTACCAAGCACTACCTAGTATCTCCCTGTCACACACGAACACTCTAGGGACACAGTGCATTTCTCTATTTTATAACATCCGTTGTCTTGGTGCTGTGGCTTTGACCACTGCACTCCTTACTATCGGTTTCTTGTAATATTGGAATTTAGAATAATTCTAATGTTACATTCATTGTAAGTTGCTGTTTGTCACGAGGATCATCATGTTACACATAGCTGTCCCCTCTATCAATGGATCTAGCTAAGGCTGAAATGTAAGATTTCATGCAGCTTTCTTGGCATTCAAATTAACATACAAACGGATAAGTCATGATTCATGAATGTACCTATATTCATCCCAGAGAGAGAGAAAGAGAGAGAGAGAGTGAGAGAGAGAGAGAGAGAGAGAGAGAGAGAGAGAGAGGAGGCTAAGGTTGTTGAACAGCCTGAGGCAACATACACAGGAAGAAGAAAGGAGAGGAAAGAAGGGGATGAAAACATCAGAGAGAAAGGAGAGGTCAAGACAGGAGTGTGTATTCGTGTGTACATACTTGTGTGTGTGTGTGTGTGTGTGTGTGTGTGTGTGTGTGTGTGTGTGCTTGTGCATGATGTACGTATGTGCTTGTGCATGATGTACGTGTGTGTATGTGTGTGAAACAGAGCGATACCCGCAGGCTGTGTTTTTAGAAAAGGGGGACAGCAGCATGAGGTATTGGGCCACAGAGGAGCCATACTCACTGTCAGCCTGCAGGCCTCAGCACACACACACACACACACACACACACACACACACAAGGCTATGAATGATTGCAGTAGCCCACCCAGGAGAAAGTCTTTTCTTAAACACACAGCCTAGTTTTACTCTCCCATCTGCTAGTATAATCTCTCTGGGAGATGGATAATCTCCAATATTAGACTACATAATATGCAGAGTGCTTTTTACTTTCTTAAGACTTTGTGAGCTTTAGTATGAAATGGCATCCTTTGATCTGTTTATTTAGTGGCATTAATCAATACACATAATCAATAATCAGTATCACCATAACTGCACTGACCTAATACTTTGCCTTTTGAGTCTTTCGCCTTCACCAATACCAAGTGTATATGTTGGCTAGTAGTATGCTGTTATCCAATATAGCATATGTGTGTGTGGACTGGAATTACTGTAGCTTTTACATAAAAAGCTAATAGTGAAATTGCATGGAGAAAAATTGTTGGTTGGATTTTGCCATTTTAATTACAAAAATTGACTACTAGCATTCTCTCCCGCTTGGTTTTGCAACCGAGAAAAAACGTTGATATTTCTGGGCGTCAGTTGGAAAATCGACCAGTGTTATCATGTTTGTTTGAGTGTGTGGATGTTTCCAAATGTGTTTACGTCTTTGTGCTCACATCTCGGTGTATGTGTGTTACCAGGGACAGCAAGCTGACCATGTTGCTAAGGGAGTCGCTAGGCAACATGAACTGCCGGACCACCATGATTGCTCACATCTCCGCCTCGCCCAGGGATTTCTCTGAAACCCTTTCCACCATCCAGATCGCCTCCCGTGTCCTCCGCATGAAGAAGAAGAAAACTAAAGTCACCGTGGTGAGTTTCATAAAGCCTCGATACTTCTCGATAATTTCTCTTCATCCGACAAAACTAAAGAAAACTTAAGTCACAGTGGTGAGATGCCTTCAAGCTCCAATCCAAAAGCTCAAACTAAAGAAAACTAGTCACCATGGTAAAATACCTTAAAGCTTCAATCCGTAATTGTTGAGGAGAAAGTTCTGGAGTCAGAGGTTCGTCTTACTTGATTATATATTTATTAAAAGGAGTCTCATGAGAGGAAGAGATGCACACAGCACATAGGCTACATACACTTCTTCGAAGAGGAATAGAAAGACCAGTCCTTTATGTGTCTTCCAAGGACGTACAGGATGTGCTGACATTAGAACAGATAAGTTAGCGCTTCCACAGACATCTCGGAGACATCCAGGAGACCTCTGGCACAGTAAGTTATGGCACAAGGGTTACAGTGAGGTGACCATTCATCATGAAACCTTACATTCCCTGAGGGGACCCCAGTTCAGCTGTTAGTACCTATGTTCAATTTTCTTCCACAGTAATCCTAAACAAGAATAATTAAATTAAAGTCACAATGGTGTATTATCTTAAAACCCAAATCCTTAATCCAAATGGAAACAAGACTGGCCTATCTTATCTTATTAAAGTGTTACTCTAGAATTTCAGCCTTGGGCCTCGTTGCTCAGTTGGCTGGGGCGCGTGTCTTTGTCGCATATAGTTCCCCTCTCTCTCTCTCTCTCTCTCTCTCTCTCTCTCTCTCTCCCTCTCTCAGTCTCCCCACTGTGAACTTTCAAACAAAGGCTAAAATGCCAAAAAAATAATCTGTAAAAGCCCAGTCTGAAAATCTAAAAAGGGAACATGACTTAACATTTCCCCTCCCTCTCTCGCCTCCTCCTCCCCTCGCCCCGTCTCTCCTCAGCAATACACCTCCAGCTCGTCTGGAGGAGAGAGCTCCTGCGAGGAGGGCCGCATGCGGCGCCCCACTCACTTACGATCTTTCCATCACCGCGGCGACACCGACTCCGACCACCCGTTGCTCCGCCTCTCCAGTGACCCCGACGAGTACTCGAGCAGCGAGCAGTCATGTGACACGGTGATCTACGTGGGCCCTAACGGGGCCGCGGTGTCAGACAGAGAACTGACGGACAACGAGGGACCGCCGGAGTTTGTACCAATTATTCCAGCTTTGCTTCGAGGAAAAGCTTCAGAGCAGCAACAACCGCAGTGTCAAATTCAGGCAATCGGAGCCCAGACCAAGGTAATTCAAACACATTTACATTTATATTTTAGGCAATCAACAGTAATCAATAGAATGAGGAGACTACTTGATGATTTGCTTGCTGACAAAATGCTTTGATTAGACTTTTGTGGAAAAATGTCTGCGTCCCAGACAGTAAATCACTCCATTTACTCAAGTTGGACCCCATGCTGACAAAGCCCTTTCTGTTTGAATTCTCAAGCTTCTGCTGACATTTACTTCTCCTTGATTTCTGCTCCATTAGGTCCAGCCTCAGCCGGAGTCCCAGGACCAGCCCAGTGGCCCACACTCCCAGCCCCTGCCCCCGCCCCCCCAGTCCCTGCTAGGGCAGCCGCTGGCCCCCGTCCCAGAGGAGGGAGCTGAGTGTCTCAAGTGCAACACCTTCGCTGAGCTGCAGGAGAGACTGGACTGCATTGACGGCAGTGAGGAGGTGAAGATAATATTCTGTTCTGTTTTTTTTTTTTTTTTTCATTATTGTGAAAAGAAAAACAACATCCATACATAAAAAAAGACAGAGAATCTAAGATTGGGCCACAACAGAGAAAGACAGGTAAAAAAGAAAACAGAAAAATACAAATTGTATGTTTTTGTGATGGAAAGTGTAGTTGATGGTATATGCAAATTTTGACAAGTTGTTTGACAAGTTGAATATTTTATCTATTCAACTAGAAAAAAGTGTTTTGCCTGCATCCTTGCTTTCACTCGCTCTCACAGCTTCTATTTGTAGGGCAATTTCGTGTCCCTTTTAGGAAGCATTTGCATTCAGATGGTGATACAAAAAGCTGCAACGGGCATTCCAATTAATTTTTAATTCCTCAAATACCTTATTATCCTTGAAAAATTTGTTCCATTCTGTTCTTTTTCATCCATCCATCCGTCGATTGTTTCAGGTGGCAAAGTTCCCCTTTGAGGAGGTTCCAGCTAGCAAACAGAGTGCCAAACAAGAGCCATGCTCAGCTTCAGCTGTTCCAACCTCAGCTCCGTCTGCTCCTGGCTCTGCTGCTGTCTTGGATACAGCAGCCAGAACAGGTAAAGGCTTTAATTCATTCTCTCTGCACAGACCTGAAGATGCAGGTGCTGACTCTATCACTGAAATGTATAAGGATCCTTTCCCAGTGGTTTTTTAACTTTTACTCTTTGGACACAAATAATTTTTCCTCATGACCCCAAAACTGACTTTGAAAGCTTTGCCAATCTGGCAAATGTAGTTCTGTATTCCAGCATCAAACCAACCTACATGAATGAATGAGTGAGTGAATGAATAAATTAATGAATGAATGAGCTAACCTACAGTATTTTATGATTTGAGTTGGAAAAAAACACTGTTCTGTTCTGTTTTGTCCTACATCCCACAGGCTCCACAGGGCCGAGAGGAGGTGCAGCGGAGCTCTCCTCCTCTTCACCAGGAGCCTCCAGGAGGAGGACCAATGACCAGCAGCTGCAGGAGATCAGGGAGGTGGTGGAGGAGGCGGAGCTGGCCCAGTCGATGATCCATAGCCTGGCCCAGAGTTCTGCTTCCTCCATGGCTACTGGCACCAGGAGCGTCACAGGCAGCAGCGGCTCCACCACTCACCCCCTGCACAGGGCCAAGAGCACCAACCTTCATGACAGGTCAGGACAGGCGCTGTGCCCAAAACGTGTGTGGTACCTGCTCACCAGAAGGCTCTTTAAGTATATTGAATTTCAAATGGTTCAGTTGGTATCAAAGTCAAAAAGTAGTAAAAAAAAGAGAGTAGAAACTACCCACCATCCTGTAAGAGTGCTGGTAAAATTATCCAATCATGAAAAACATGACAAACACTGGACATTACATCACCATTCAGTGAACGAAGGTAGTTACATGCACATCCCAACTGAGGTGCAGGATTAATTGGAATCTAATGCAAGATAAAGTGTAGAACAAAATAGTAAACTTTTATGCCCTAGTGGCCCTAAATTAAATAATTAATACTAATTAGATGTAGTTTTGTAGGTTCAGTGCTTTTTCTTGCAATTGTTACCATCAACATCTGAACATCAAAATGTCTCCTCTGTGGTCTGATTGGGCAGCCGTGAGTCTCTGAGTGGGGGCAGTAACAGCGAGGGTAAGGCTCGTCCACTGGGATCACCACGCCTCGGCATCGCCAGCCTGACCAAAACCTCAGAGTACAGGTAAAGTACACACACACGCACACACACACACACACACATGCAATGATGCTGACTGTTGACATCTTCATCATTTCATTAAATTTCAGTAAAAACAACTATTGGAAAAAAATAACTTGAAAAATGTACATGAAAAAAATTATGTCATGCTTGTTTCTATTATTGTAAAATAGTAAATAGTAACTAGTAAGGAAGGAGTTGCATGCGGGCTAATGAACAGTCCAAATGGGTCACCATGGTTAACACCCTTGTGTTTCTGTTGGTCCTCAGGCCGCCGTCCTCCCCGTCCCAGCGGTGTAAGGTGTACACCCAGAAGGGCGTGATGCCGGGAACGCCCCCTCTCTCCTCACACACCCTGGCCCAGGACGGCCAGGCCGCAGACTCTTTGACCCCAGACAGTATGTATTCTTGATACCTGTTTTATATTTGTGTTTATACCTTGAAATGCATTTCTGTTTCAGTCCAAACTGTTTCTTTATCTTGTTCTCTGTTGTTTTAAATTATATTATGAGCATTTGAGTGTTAAAGCATTTTTTTAAAACAATTTTTGTGTTAAACTGTGTTAATAGAATTCATTATGATTTATTTACGTTGCATATGTTGTATGTTGCATATTTTATTCTGGGCATAACATAGTATGCCCACATAATTACTGCTGGTTTGAATTTGACATGATATCCACTTCCTCAGTTACCAATACACCAGCAGGTGCATGTATTCTGCACTTGGAAAATAAAGTTAATCTCTCTGCCAATTGTGTGTCTGTGATCCTGCAGACAGTTTGGCTGCAGACAGCGGCCGTTCCTCCACAGAGTCCCTGCTGTCCAGGACTTCTCCTGTGGGCATGAGCCCGCAGGTCCAGGAGCCAGCTCCGTCTCTGTCTGCCAGCCTTGGCTCAGCCGAGACGCTCTGCGACGATGACGTCCCACAGATACCGTTGGACACACACAGGGACGGTGAGATGCTGTAAAACACTGCTATCTCACAGATTTTTAAACAGGGAGAATGGGATGAAATACAAAACAAGTCATGAGCCACATTCATACCCTTCACAATATGAGTACACATATCTACCTTACCACACTAGGCAACCAGAACACCTTTCTTCTCTCCTTCACCTCCACCCCAGGTCCAGCAGTCTCTCTAGCCCCAGTCGGGCCTCTCTCTGTGGGGGAGGATGAACTGGTCTACACTGTGGCTCCTGGAGGCGAGGAGGACCTTGATGTTCGGGCTCTGATGGAGACTCAGGGCCTGACCTGTCGTCCATCCAGCATCATCAGCTTCAACAGCGACTGCTGCTCCGTCACCGCCCTCGCCTCGGGCTCCCGGCCCGTCAGCATCATCAGCAGTATTGCAGAAGATGGAACCGTGGAGGGCTATGGCATGTCCGCCGTTACTGCAACAACCGCCGGGGTGACAGAGGTGGTTGCCATGGCAGAGGTCAGTGTGATTGACTTGCTTTACATTTACAGTAACCTAAAACATTAGCTGTGTGCCTGTCTGTCTGATGGACCTAGTCAGTCTGTCATGAGGATCTATAAATGTACCTATTTCCAAATACAAAATCGAATTTATATTATTTTAATTCAAATTTACATATAAAGCAATGTCCATCACAAAGTTGCATCATATTGTACCATACTTTACTGCACTGCATTGGACTGTTTGTTACTGCATCATGTTGAATCATAAAGTATTATATTGAATCGTAGAAAAAATGATCCTCACCTGCCAGAATTTGATTGAGGACTGATGAAGATGGCAGCCCTATCATGCTACCAGGCTACCAGGCTGGAGCCTAAATCATATCATATTCAATCGAAGTCTTTCAGATTATAGCACATCATATTATACCAAATTGTATTGTACCCTGTTGTAGGTGGCCATGGCCAAGCTGCGGCTGGAGGGCGAGGCATTGGTCTCAGTGATGCCTAGCTGTGGTTCTTCCATCTCCTCCTGGCTCAGTGATCTGAGCGTGGGCAGTGAAGCCGACCAGTCCCTCCACAGCTTCAGCCAGTCCCAGAGCCAGCAAGGGGAGGCCCTGGCTGAACCTGACCCCAACCAAAGCCTTTCCTCTGGGGTAGAGGGGCTGGCAGAAGTCCCTGGAGGTCAGGGAAGTTCTGGCACCCAGAGGAGAGGGAGTCTGGAGGGAGAGATGGTGCTGTCAGAGAGCGGGAGTGAAAGGGGAACCCCAACCAAAGACAGACTGAAGAAACTGCCTCCCTCAATGGGTAAAACAACCATCCAAACCCTGGGGCTGTCTGGAAACTTCTCCCCCTTCAAGACCACCATCAGCGTTCACCCATGTGTGGCTGTCAAACCCATGGTCATACAGGAGCCCACCATCCTCTCCTCACCCACCAAGACCGGCTTAATGAAAGACCCAGCCAAACTCAATATGACGCCGGCCCCACATTTAGCTTCCATTTCCGGTGACATGAGCTTTGAAGACCCCTGGTTGAAGCGTGGTGTGGAGGAGGGGAGATGCAGGGAGCTGGTGTGTGAAGTGAAGCCAGAGAAGAGGCAGGTAGAGCAGAAGAGCCACCGGGCTGAGGCGATGTCGTCTCCAGATTCCTCTAAGAGAGTGGTGGACGGCTGTGAGATGGTGACTTTGGTTGCCCAGGGAGACTGCCTGACTAATTTCTACAGCCCAGACATCCACCGTACAGCCAGTCTTCCCCGCGGCTGGCACAGACTCAACCGCCACGATGGCCTGGATAATGGAATCGAGTACCGGAGTCTCGGCGTCACCACCTCGACCCCCTGCAGCCCCCGGTCCACGCTCGACCGGAGGGGATCCAACGGAAAACAGGGCCTCTTTTCCCACAAGAGGGGGGGAATCCCACCTCTGCCACCGGTACGGAAGTCAAGCCTAGACCAGCGGAACAGGGCTGCCGGCCCCCCGATCAGCCCCCTCCACCAACCCAGCCATGGGCTCTCCTTCCTGGGCAGCCCGGCGGATGATGCAGGAATCTCTGGATGTAGTGTCACTAGACAACGAGGCTCCAGCATAGACAGCAGCAGACTCTTCAGTGCCAAGCTGGAACAGCTAGCGAGCAGAACCAACTCGCTGGGCCGGGCCCACGGCTCCCACAGCGGCTCCCCCCACTACGACTGCTTCTCCCTGGAGCGGGGGGAGAGTCTGAGAGGGGGAGGAGGAGGGGTGAGGGGGGACAGCACCATGCCTCGTACCGGGCGCAGCCTCACCCGCGGCGGATCAGTGTCTTCCCCCACTGCTAACGGCAACAGTCCCAGTTTCAGTGCCAGTCCCGGGCCGAGCAGCGCTCCACAGTCGCCGGCCAAAAACAGCAGCCAGTCAAAGATCTCAGCGGTCAGTAAGCTGCTGATGGCCAGTAGTCCCAAGGCCAGGAGTCTGTCCGCCTCCAGCACCAAGACTCTCAGCTTCTCTACCAAGTCTCTACCCCAGGCTGTCAACCGCAGTTCCAGCCTTCCTCCAAATGGAAAGGTGGGAATTCTTCTTCATAGTTACTAAACACATTTTCACCCATTTTAACACATGTAAACTACTGTTCACCAGACGAAACTCTACCATGTGATCAGTTTTACTTCCTTCAGAAAATCAGTTTTGTCAATCAGTGTGAGACCTTTCTCTTTGTGCACTTTCATTGCCTTTTTTACAGAAAGAAACAGAGAATACATTAATTAATTAGTTAAAGCCAGTAATTCAGGTGAAGCTCAGTTCCAGGAGTTGGGGTACTCATTCTATCCCATCATTCATCTTGCCATCTACTCTGTCTACCCAGCCCCAGAGCTCAGTCCAGGGCCCGCTGCAGCAGCAGGGTCCTTCCCCTGGCTCCTGGTCCACCCAGTCTCTGAGCCGCAGCCGGGGGGGAAGCCTGGCCGCCAAGCTGCCTCTCCGCGCTGTCAACGGTCGAATCTCTGAGCTCCTCCAGGGCAGCGCAGGGTCTCGCTCCAGGGGCCATGCCCAAGGAGGAGGCACCGAACCTGGGGAGGAGAGGGGAGTAGGAGGGGCAAGGTAAGTCACTGGAAGAGGCTACGGTTCACTAGGCCAGCAGTAAAACATTTTTTTTACATTTTTGTATTTAGCAGAAGTTCTTATCCAAACTGAATCATATCAAGTGCAACTCTTTTGTGCAACCTGTTGCTGCTCTTAGTGTAATGATTCTGCTTGACCCCTCCTTGGTTTCTGCTCTCAGTGGAGGAGGAGCTGGAGCTGGTGGAGGAGCTGGAGCTGGTGGAGGAGCTGGAGCTGGTGGAGGAGCTGGAGCTGGAGGAGGAGGAGGTGGTGGAGGAGGTGGAGGGGCAAGTGGAGGAGGAAGTTCCCCGGGAGAGGAGAGGCTAGCAGTGGTCCAGACCCTGCCCTCTCCCTACAGTAAGATCACAGCTCCCAGAAAAGCACACCGCTGCAGCAGTGGCCATGCCAGCGATAACAGGTATTGATTAATTTAAGTTTATTATTGAGAACTGTAAAATGTAATCACTTTGCCTTGACAGCAACAGCAAGTGAGTTGGTCTGATTATATTGTATCAAAATGTCATGGTATCCTATTAGCAGTCAGTGTGGTAAACCAATGTATTTTTGGTGCTGCTTAAAGAATTTTACTCTCAGAATGCACCTTTAAATTTGATCTCATCCTGCCTCTAACAGCAGCGTGCTGAGTGGCGAGCTGCCCCCGGCCATGGGGAAGACGGCCTTGTTTTACCACAGCGGCGGCAGCAGCGGCTATGAGAGCATGCTGAGAGACAGCAGTGAGAACACTGGCAGCACGTCGTCTGCCCAGGACTCCCTCAGTGAACACAGCTCCGCCACCACCTCGTCCAGACGGAGCTCCAAGAGCAGCAAGAAAAGCAGGAGCAACACAGGTCACACCAACTTTATACTCATTTTTGAATATTGGTTAAATGACATTTCCCAATAAAGATGGGAGAGAGAGAAGGGGAATCACATGCAACTTGGCTCACAATCATCAGTAGCCAGTACATGTTATTCGCCTGCATCAGTAGAGCCACAGGGCCGCCCTGAAGTTAGATATAATGAGAGTGAAAGTTATGAGAATGATATAAATGAAAATTATATTAAAATGATGAGAGAATAACTCAACTACAAACTCCATGCAGTAGCAAGGGCAGAAAGAACACATGTGAAATGACGAGTCAATTCATGGTTAGTTATGAACAAATGAATGGATGAATGAATGAATGAATGCAAAATGCAAAGACGATGGTGACTGAATTGGGGTTGATGCCATGTAGTTTGGCATTCATTTTCATTTATTGTTTCATAATGTGGGCATTGTGAAGCCCCTTTGAGACTATAATTGTAAATAAGGGCTATACAAATAAAGTGAATGAATGAATGAATGAATAAATAAATCAAACAAACAATCAAGCAGTCAATCCCATGTTGTCCATGAGGCGTAATGTCCTCATGTTTTACACAAGCACAAACATCATTGTAATCATTCATAAGCACTCAGCATTTAAAACACACTATGAAATGCCAAAAATGACTGTATGAATGAAAGCTACGGAAGTGAAAACTATAAAAAAAATGTGGTCACATGACTAAGTGAATGCTCTGGAAGAGAGAGATGTGTGAATAGCAGGCTAAGAGAATAAAACCATTGATACACAGAGATGTGGGAGTGAGAGTGCTGTGAAGGGAATCCATCAGAGAGGACACAATGAGGAAGCCATGGAAGGGAAAAGTAAAACAGCAGGCTGTGGTAGAGTGGAAGGAGCCAGGTAGGAAAGGTGACCCTGACCACCCAGCTGTGAAATGGTAAAGGGAATCTGCCGGTGTGGGCCATAATGAATATATATACACCAGAGCACCGCACACAGCCAGCTAATGTGCCAGCCAAATTACACTATACCAGTTACCCATGATGATGGATATGTGCATAAAATCAGAATGGATAGAAGCAGCTCTTCCCGGTGTGTGTCGGTGAATGCTGATGTAAATGCAATACCCTTTCCATCCCTCTGTATAGAGTGAATACAGAATGAGGATATAGCCTGACTCCCTGCCACACGCTACTTTACCTGCTCTGTTTTCAGCTGTTTTACCTGCTACCTTAGGGTAAGGGGTTAGAGAAATACTTTGCTATATTTAAGTTGTTTCACCAGCTTTAAGCACTATACTTCTGTTGCAGACAATTATATGCTATATTGTCACTGTCTGCTGAAAACCTTGTATCTCCAAAACTTTTCAGGAATTTAAAAAGAACAGCCTTGTTTTTAGCTTAATGACAGTGCATTTGTACATTATCTGATGGTTTTTGGCTTCATGAGGTCAGAAAAGTTTCATAATCCAGAGGACTATGTAATCCTTCAATTGTTTTAAACTCAGCTCACACATAGTGGCAGTTCTTGGCCTCCAATACAGGGCCAGTTAAAATGAACGTCTATCCTCAAGCTCTATACCATAATAGCAAATGCACATGTAGTATATAGAACCAGCTGTGATACTGGATGCAGCATGGCAGAGACACCCTGAAACCAAAAAATAAAATTGACATCAGTCTGATCTTATCATGCAACACAGAGTGGGAGCTGAATTTGATCTTATAGGGTCTTAGCACACTGTGTTACAAAGAAGCCCAGATGTGGTAATATAGATGGATTTTCTCTCATTTGCCTTCAAACAAGACTGATTCTGTGGATAAAAGAGACCATTCACCATCAAATCGTCATAAGAAGACACAAAGACTCAAAGGAGGGAGGGAGGGAAGGAAGGAAAAAATGTAGGGAGGGAGGGAGGGAAGGAAGAAAGGATGGATGGAAGAAAGGATGGAAGGAAGGAAGGAAGGAAGGAAGGAAGGAAGGAAAGATATAAACAGTGGGTAAGAGGGAGAAAGAGGGATGTGTGAAGACGTTTGCACCACCAAAATGTTAATCACATCTCCAGCTGAGTCTTTTTTTGTACACTTGATTTTTATTAGATTGGATTCTATTTGCTCTCTTTTTTCTTTCCAGCTCTCTCCCTTCATCTCTATCTCTCTTCATCTTTCTCCCCAACCCTCTCTTACCTTTTCTCCCCCATTCCTCCATCTCTCTCTCCCCCACCACCTCCTACCCTCCCTAGCTACTCTTTCTTCCTCTCTCTCTACCCCCCTTTCTACTATGTAATGAAATACAAATGGCTGAATGTGTCTGCTTGACCTTTCTGTGCTGCGCTGAGACCAAAAGACAGCTGCAACCTTATTAAAATCATCTCTTTCTCTGTCTCCCTCTCTCTCTCTCTCTCTCTCTCTCTCTCACACACACACACACACACACACACACACACACACACACGCTCCCTCTCACCCGTTATCACCCAGTTCATGGTGAATCTGATAACGCACATTCCTTTCGACATGGCTGCCAATTTCTATGCAAATGCTGTGAGCGTACGTGTGCATGTGAGTGTGTGTGTATGTGTTCATTCCGGCGTAGTGGGCAGATTAGAGAGTGACCTGCTGCTCTTATCTCTACGCCTTATGAACAGCGACTAAACTTCTTTTTTATCTCTCTCTCCTTATCTGTTTCTCTTTCCCTTTCTGCTTTCTCACTCTTTCTTTTCTCCTTTCCTTCCTATCTCCCTCCAGTGATTCATCTATCTGCCATTCTCTCCTCTCTCTCTCTACCTATGATCTCTCTCTTCACTCATCCCTATCTCACAGTATCCCGCTGTCTTATCCTTGTCTTATCTTTGATTCCTCTGTAAGATGCTTTTTCTGACGCTCTTGTCCAGAGTGAATTGTAAGTTGTAGATGGATGCATTGGCTGTTAAGGCAATCTCACACTGACGTTTCAGTTATGGGTTGATCTCTCTAGCCATTAGACCACCTTTCCAACCATTTTTCTAACATTCTTCTTGCTTTCTGATTTTCCTTGCTTTTACCTTCCCAACATGTAGCACAGGTTAAGTGTGGTCCTGTGTATCTCAATGGTTATAGAGCATAGCACTAACACTGCCAACAAGGTTAGGGCTTTTATTTTCACTGGGCCCACCCTTATTAAAAATGTGTTATGTTGAAGAAATGAAATGGAATAGAAAGAGAATAAAGAAATGGAATATAATGCCATTTCTCTTGATGTCAGCCACCTCTATCTTGGGTTATAGTTATATATATATCTATAGGCTATGCTTATTATATGTTGCAGTCAAAGCCAATTAAGAATCACGCTTGTACTGCTAAAGCATTATGCATGGTGTGCTGCCTCTGGTCATTTAAAAATAGATCTTCCCTGCTGATACAAATCAAATAATAACCTTTTAGAAAGAGTGCAGGACTCACTACACTCCATGTCAGCTGCTAAAATACTGAAAAATCGTAGGAATACATCTGCAGTGTAATTTTTAAGATGTATATCGGTATTTCCGCTTCCAATGAACAGGCAGGGTAGGCCGTGCTACTCACATGCTTTCATTAATGTTGATGTCAATGGAGAGTGTAAGAGTCCTATACTGTTTAAAAAGTGTTTCTACGTGGTCAGGAAAGCCTTCTGGGAGAAACACTGGTTCATGATTTTGTCATTTGGATGTAAGGATGCCGCCTCTCATCCTTCTGTTTCTTCGTCTTATTTGTTCTCTCAGGCCTCCAGCGTCGCCGCCTGATCCCCGCCTTGACCTTGGACTCTTCCTCTTCCTCTCCTCCTCACCGCTCCTCCAAACCGTCCGTCACGTCCTCTTCGTCGTCCTCCTCCAGCCCAGGTGCATGCTGGGTCGATGGCCCGCTGGGGCCTCCGGCTCCCCCTAACCCCCGGGGCGCGACGGCAACCACGGAAGCCTTCGAGATCAAGGTGTACGAGATCGATGATGTCGAGCGACTGCAGAGGAGGAGAGAGAAAGGAGGGAGCAAGGTGAGAGGAGGGGAGAAGGAGAGTAAGAGGGAAACACGGTGAAAGAGGGTGAGGTGGGGGAGGAAAGAAGAGGAGAGGAAGGGAAAGGGGGCAAAGGGCAGGAGAGAGAGAGATTGAGAGAAATAAATGATAGGAAAACTGCAGAGGACAGAGAGAAAGGGAGGAGAAGAAGAGGGAACAAGAGGAAGGAGGAGACAAGATCAGAAACAAAGGAGGGAGCGATGGGGAGACAAAGATGTGGTTAAAAGCTCTTTTCAGACAGGATTAGTTTTCAGGACAATTTGCATAGTAAGTAATTGTTAACACATAATTTGCACAGGAAAAGAGATCTCTAATCACTCTATCAGTCTACTCTTTTTACGCCTTGTCATCACACAAAAAAATGTACCGTGCATCATACGTAATTTCTGGAACTGACGTGATGAGCATGGCTGAAAACTGCATGGCTGCAAGAGTGAAGAAAAGTCACAACTGCACCAGAGTTGAGTTGTGGGTTTCAGTCTGGGCTGGGCTTCACCAAGTGCCTCCATGCATATAAAAAACCTGGAGGAATGTGAAGAGTCCTTTCCCAAAGGAAGTGACACCAAAGGCAACAGTCTGAAGGATGCCCATTCAGATGGGACTGGTTTTACCTTGGATATTTTTACTGGGCATTTTACAGGAGGTAAAAGAGGCTGGAGTTTTTCCTGGTGCGGGCGCCCGCAGTCCGTGAAAATTACTGGCATGGCAGATACGGATAGGACTAAAATTACAGATATGCTCCAGTAATGATTACATTACCCTACCTCCCCCTGCAAAACTAATCCTGTCCAAATAGGGCTAAAGTGAGGGAATGGGGTAAGAGACAGCTAGCACAGGAGAGAGAGGATAACAGCAAGGAAGAAGGAGAAGGAGAAAAAGAGAATGAAGAAATAAGGAAAATGGTTAAGGAAAGGAGAGAGAACGTGTGACGGTGGGGTAAGGGAGAATGAGGAGTGGATGAGGTGAGAGAATCAAAGAGGGTGAGAGAGAGAGAGAGGCAGAAAAAGGGGGCGAGAGGGCAGGAGGAATATTCCATTTGATGCCAATTGAACTTATTGAATTAGAAGTGTGGGACACAGAGATTAAAAAGCAATAGAGCTCTGTGGGAAGAGAACTGGGGATAGATTATTAAAGGGGAGAACAAGAGGAGAAGGGTGGAAAAGAGGGAAGAGACACAGGGAGAGAGAGAGGAGAGAGGATTTTAAATTGGCAGCATGTCAGCTATATGTCAAAGTGGAAAGGGGATTTAAGTTCAGCTAAGGACAGCTTAAATCCTCAAAGGGAAAACCGTACAATTTCATGTTTTAAATATGCAACATGAAGGATTTTCACAAAACGAATTAGCATTAAATGAATGAATCAATTACTGTAACAGCCATTAGCTCTACATTCTATAGGCTTCCCCTGTGAGACTTCTTTATGAGGGGATTCATTTTCCCCTCTCTGCTGCTTTTGAAGCATCAATTTACAAACCATTAGAAACTAATTCCTAAGCTTTTACAGTATACTGTACTTGTTCTCAAACTTGTGAAATTGGTCCAAATGAATGCATGGAGCAGATCGGTGGGGTTCCAGGTTCTTTAAAAGCTTTATTTATCCAGAGAAGGAGTGATCATTGTGAGCTGGTGGAAAGAGGGAGGGAAGGAAAGACCATGAAATATAGATTTTCCCTGCAGTGGCCTTAAGCAAGCCACTTAACCCCCAGCTGCTCCGGTGGAGCTGCTCAGTGGCCGACAGCAGAGGACTGTGGTTATACTGGGAGGCAATGAGGTGTGAATGTGTGTGTAACCGTGTGAATGTGAAGCAGGGGCGTTGCTGAAAGAGAGCCATATGTGCTGCACAAAACTCTCTCTCCCTGGATAAATAAAGGTTAACTAAATCCATATATCTCTGCCTGTCTGTCTCTCTCTGTGTTTATCTCTCTCTGTCAGGAGGTGGTGTATGTCAGCGCTAAGCTTCGTCTCCTGGAGCACCGTCAGCAGCGCATCAGTGAAGTCAGAGCCAGGTACCAGTGTCTGAAGAAAGAGCTGGAACAGACCAAACAGTACCTGATGCTGGAGCCGCACAAATGGACCACCGAGTGTAAGTGTGTGGCTCTGATAGATCAGGGTGTGTGTGTGTGTGTGTGTGTGTGTGAGCAACAGAGAGACAGCAAGTGAGAAAGATGTGTGTGTGTGTTTGAGCCCTAAGGAGTGCCTCATCATGTATTCTACACCAGTGGTTCTCAACCTGGGGGTCGGGACCCCACAGGGGGTCGCAAGATAATTTTGAGGGGTCGTGAGATAATTTATGAGATAGGGAAAAAAAATATTTCTACTACATAAATGTATTATCATGTCTATTTTCTTTCTACTGAATAGTTTTGAGCCTCTACCTCCTCTGATAATAAATCAAATGAAACAACCTGAAAAGGAAAAAATTATTCTTTGGTTGAACTCTCTGCATATGCAGCGTGTGACGGGGGGTTGTGAGTAGTTGTGAGTCACAAGCCAAAATATTTGAGAACTACTGTGCTATACAACAATCACACCTGTTCTTTGTATCATAACCTCAGTCAATCAATTGGAAAAAAGAAAGTCAAATCAAAAAATGTCTTCAGTACAATGAATTAAGTCATAAACAAAGCAAATGCGGGAGTGTTTTAGCAAGGACTGCCATGCTGCAATTATGGCATGATTGGGGAATTAGCAAGCCCTCTGTTTGTCCTTGTATTGGTGTGTGTGTGCTGTTTTAGCATTTAATGTAAAGGTGTTAGCTAAGTTAGCATTTAAATGGTGTCAACTACAGTACTTCCCTATGTAGAGGGTATCACAGCTGTTGAATAATTGTTCTCACTGTCTCTGTCTGTCCATGTCCAGTTGAGCTGCAGCAGGCCTATGAGGTGGACTCGCTGGAGTATTTGGAAGCTCTGGAGACAGTGACGGACAAACTGGAGACCAGAGTCAATTTCTGCAAAGCCCATCTCATGATGATCACCTGCTTCGACGTCTCCTCCAGGCGGAGGTAGACAGATGGAGGGACGGGGGAGTGGACAGACGGCGAGATGGACAAACAGTTAGACTCAATTTGATGTTGAAGTTTGGAAAATCCCCCCCCAAATAAATTGAAAACACCTTTTGAAAATATCCTCAAAATAAATACCACCTCATTGGATGGATGGATGGATGGATGGATGGATAGATGGAGGGAGGGAGGGATGGACGGACAACTTCTGTAAAGCCTGCTTAATGTTGATCACCCCGATGTCTCCTCCAGATGCAAGTAGACAGAAAGACAAGTGGATGGAGAGATGGATGGATAAATGGACTAGAGACATCTGAGACAACAGTTCAACAGAGAGATGAGCCCACAGGTTTTCATGCTGGGGTTTTGAAACAAGTTTAAAAACAGACATCCAACATCATCTGACGGACGGGCCTAAAGACAAAGACACCTCTTTGATTCAGATGAACATGGCTGGATATACTGACTGATGGCCCAACATGCAGACAGACAGACTGAATGATTGGTCTGGAGTTTGAAATGAAACATCAAACATGATCAGATGACCATGGTTACAACACTTGGTTTCCAGATAAATGGATAGATGGACAGATGAATTGGAAAGATAGACGCCTCTTTGATTTAGACGAACATCAAAGAATGTACGGAGAGGGAGGGAGACGAGAGAGGAACAAAGACATTTTGTGACAGAAAAAGGCATGGAAGAGGAGAAGAGGTGCGGGAGAAGAGAAGGGCAATTTCTCGTCATCACCCATCATTTTGGAAGAGCACTTTTTAGAGTTTAGTTCAGAGCCATTGGTTGTAAATACAGAGTGCTGACTAAATAATGGCCTGGTATTGTTGTGTACTTAAAAAGAAACAGACTGATCCACAGAAAGACAGAAGAAACAAGAAAATGATCCGGTGGTGAAAGATAAGTGCCTTGCGAACACTTCAACAATACTAAGACCAATTCTCTTTCTCTATGTGTTTGTGTAGGCTACATACTGTATGGTGCTAGCGTTACCATAGTGACAAAATTAACCACAAAAGATCAGTGTCCTTGGAAAAACCTTGTATTTACAGCCATTTCTAAGTTCGATGTTTTACTGTAGGTCAGTGTTTTCCTATGTGCCAAGCATACTACCATGTTTTAATGTGCTTAGGTGCAGTGGTGAGAGACTAAAAATAAGTTGAAGAAGCCCTATTTTAAAAACTAACACTGAGTCCTCTGTATAAAAAAGAACCTGTTGCACGGACCAAAAATGTCATTGGAAATGCATTCTGAAAATGACAAATCAGACAAATCCATGGGCGAAAATGGTAAAATGGTGCTGACAAGCCGACTTGAAGATACATGGTTTTTCCAGGACACCAAAGTGTTTGAAAAAAAAAACAACCTAAAGCTTGTTTCTTGTGGTGTTCTTTTTACCTTGACTTTACACAGGAACAGGAAAAAATTGAATTTTAACCCTTTGTGGCCCATATTGCACCCGACATGAGACTGATCTGATGGCTTTTCCATGTTCATAAAGAAATGAAATGTCTGAGTCACATAGGGATGAAAAGGACTTTTTTCTGTTCTTGTGTAAATACATCCACTGACTGACAGACTGACTGACTGACAGACTGACTGACTTACTGACTTACTGACAGACTGACTGACAGACTGACTGACTGGCATACTGTCTGACTGACTGGCTGTTTTTCAAGTTATTTGTATCTGTATTGTTCTACTCTAGTCTAAAAGAAACAGAATGATCCGTCAATGTGTGTGTGTTTTATAATAAGATATCCATTCTTTTTTATTTGAGTGCAATGGGACCATGTAGAGACTATGTATTATAGTAGGATAGTGGAAATGGGCATAATGAGAGATTTAAGTCAGTTGTTTATGGGAGAAAGACACAGGTAAAGGCTGAGCTCCCCACTGATATATTATTAGTTAAGTTATTGGATGTTATTTCTATAATGCTAGGAACAAATGAGTGAATTTGGATTGGAAGCACTTGCGGTGCACATTAGTGATGCAGTGGACCGAGTTGACAAAGATTCGGCTTTGAAAAATACAAAGGCTTAAAATTGCAATGCCCAAGACACTGAGGTTGTAAAGGAGCTATTAAAATAGTTCCAGAGGCAGATGCTGTAGGGCAAATAGACGTCTCCAGTATCACACGTTGTTTGTTAAATAGCTACAGACATTATAAAGAAATAATTGAAAAATATATGAGGGAAAGAAAGAGAGCTAGAGAAAGACAAGGATGATGACCAAATTAAGAGGCATGGATCTCTGCCTGGTTCCATTTTTAGAATGGATAGCAACACTTTGGTAAGATTTGTTAATATTATTATATATGGTGCTTGAGACGTTTCTGATCTAAATGTTTGTACAAATATAAATATATGATATAGCCTGTTTTCCTCAGAAAAACATAACCCTTCAAATGCTTCTTCTGCATCACCATCATCATTTCTACCGTCGCTCTCATCGCCACCACTCCTCTCTGAATGCTCTTTGCGGCTAAAGCAGAGAGGATTCTGGGAGATCCCGTTTGTTACCTGAGAGGTAGAGGGGGGAGGAGACACTGACGTCACAGGAGTCAAAATGTTGGAGTGATCTCTGCATGATTTGGCAAAAGCATCTTAGTGCTAAATTTATTTCTGTCCTGGTAGCTAATAGAACAAACGCTGCATTCACACAGTTTTATCTGTTTCACTGGATTGACACACACACACACACACACAGAGAGAGAGAGAGAGAGAGAGAACGAGAGAGAGAAACAGAAAATACGTTTAACTCTTTAAGGCAGATCTTTTCATTACTGTATGAATAGGCAACCATGAGTCAATCGAGTGGGAAATTACCCTAGACACTAAGATGCTTTTGACAGACTGGACACACGTGGCGTTTTCACCCCTGTGACATCACTGGCCTCTTCTTGTTTTTTTTCCTCGCAGCTCGCCATGCTAGTCATGAATGAAGGAAGTTTATTTATTTAAGCACAGGAGGGCCAGCCGGACAGAGTCGCTTATTAGTATTCTTATTTATTTACACCTTATGATCTGAAAAGTTACTATGCATTTAAAAAAAAATATCAGAGAGAAAAAGAAAAATAACTGTACATACTATGCTGAGCCCATGTCATATATAAATATATAAACACATATCGTATATACACTCATCTTTATTTTCTATATTTTCTGTTGATTTGATTTGCTCCTGTTGTTATTCTTGGGGATTTCGATGGGTCTGGGTTTCCTAAAACATTCACATCCAGGGTCATTATTTTAACTTCACAAATGTCCAACATGACACTGAACAGAAAGTTGTGCAGTTGACTTTAGATTAGGTTACACAGAAAATATAAATTTCGAAAATTACAGCAGGAATAACTGAAAAAAAATGATGCCTGATGATGCATTTGTGTGGAGAAAAATTACTTTAAGATGAAGACATTTGTGTCGTTTCAAGTGAAATGTGAGTATATTCTACAGTATTAACTATTGTATGCTTGAGAAGGCCGAGCAGAAGAAATAGACTATAGTTGATTTAGCTGTGGATGTTTTGGGAATCCCAACCTCTGGGTGTGAGAATGACCTGAACCCTTTCCCAGATTTAAAGATGCTACGTGTGCGGTTCCTTCTTTGATAAATCACTGCCAAATCTATTGTGATAGCGCTTTATAATTCTAGCAATAATTTCTAAGGACTCCTGAGGTTTGGTGATCCCATATAGCTCAAATAATACAGCATGGCACTAACTCTGCCAGCATTAGGTATTCCTTTAATTTTAATAGGGGTCAATCATGCTAAATAGGTATGTACTCATTGTAAGGTGCTTTGGATAAAAGCATCCACTAAATGGCATATGTTATGTCAGGTTCTGGGTCGACTTTTCAGTGAAATTAAGAGTCTCTTGCAGATTGGAAATCAGCAAAAAAGACAAACCATTTCTTATGAAACAGGTCATATGGGCTATATGTTTTGCAGGAGCCTACAAGAATTATAATGCGTTATCTGAAAATCCTACACGCAGCATCTTTAAGTTCCTGAGCAGCATCGTGTGTTGAAGTTTGGAGCAGACCATGTTTCCCAAAAACATGTTAGCACTAAAATCCTCTCTTCTGTTACGTGCCCATTAGTTCGATTCAGTTGTAAACCAATGGGACAATGGCTGGATTTATACACAAACACAAAAACCTTTTTTTTTAACCCTTTGTGGTAACAGATCTGATCATCCCACGGCGGTCTCTCCCTATTAAAACAGTTTAGACAGCCATGAGAACATCAGAGCTGCACCACAGGGTATTTAAAACCAGATTGCCTGTCAGTCAAAAGAGCAAGTCTATTAGGAGGAAGAATGAGGACAGTGTCATCACAGCCAGTCAGAATCACCGGGGGTCACGGCACATGCTCAGTGCCGGTCAGAGAACATGAGCGCACAGTCTCTCACAAGCAGACTTTCCATGACTCCTGACTGCAGTGACACTGTCCTCTACTGTCCTCTGTTGTTCACCATTGCTCTTAATGTGTTTTTGGGGAATGTGGGCCGAGAGACATTGTGTTGATGGAAAAGCAGGATGGAGGGATGTAAATAAAGGAATGTATTGGAGGAGATTTGCCGTCTGACTCTTCATTGATTGATGTGAACAACTGCTCTACACTCCACTCAGTATAGACAATACAGACAGTCACAAACCCATTTCTCCAACCTGTAGGATATTGCTAACCTAAAATCTGAACCCATCTCTTTGATAGAACTCTTTAAAGGACTGATCAGCTCAGCTAAACCACTTGCACTTCAGCTGCTAGGATGCTAACAGTTCAGCTATCGGTCACACAGATCACAAGCTCACTAGAACATTCAAAAATAGAAATGTCAACAACACCTGTAATTTGTTGAAAAAAATAAAACTGATAAGGACTTTCCTAAATTCTAAATCCTATTTTTATAGGAATGAAAAAATCTGCACCAAACCAAAAAATAATGGTAACAATTCATTTATGAGTAATGATATAGATTTCTGATATCGATTTCTTTATCTTATTAGCAAATTGAAAAAATAGAAAAATAAGTCAAAATGTTTTATATTGGTGTCCATATTCAAGATATTAAATTTCATTCTGATAGGATGAAAATATTTTTTTCCCTATTCACCTGTGGTGCCTCGCCTGAAACGAGAAAAAGCAGAAAAGAAGAGTGGAGCTAGATTTTCAGACTGTATGCCAGTTTTGTACTGGAAATCACCCTTACATGATTTCCACTGAGCGCCTGTGTGTGTGTGTGTGTGTGTGTGTGTGTGTGTGTGTGTGTGTGGACCTCTACTAGCCTGTGGGCAGCTTTCTGGGTGACACATTGCCCCGGTGAGCATGCTTTGATCACCCACACACAGCAGGAATTAGGAATGAGAAGAAGGAGAAAGGGAGAGGGGAGGAATGGGAGAAAGAGGGAGAGAATAGAGGAAGGGGAGAAGAGAGGAGGAGAAAGGTGATAAAGGGAAGAGAGTAGGTGCAAGAAGGGTAGGTAGAGAGAGTGGAAGGGTGAGAAGAGAAGATGAGTAGAGAAAGGAGGATGAGAAGAATGGAAGAGCAGAGAAAAGGGGAGAAGGGAAGGGGGAGAAAGGAAGGGAGAAGGGTAAAGACAGAAATGGAGGGGAAAGACAAGGAGGGATGGAGAGAAACAAGAGAGAAGCTGAGGAGAAAAGGAGGATAGTTGATCAGAGGAGCAAGAGGGAAGAGAAGCAAGATGGGGGAGGTTAGGGGGAAGAAACAGGGAGGAAAGAGAGGGAGGAAAAAGAGGGAGAGGAGGAACAGGGGAGGAGGGAGAGGAGAGGGAATGAAGGGGAAATGGCTGACAGCAGAGGCAAGAGATGAAGCAGAGGAACAAACAGTACAGACACTTTTATTCTGTGCCAAATCTCTTCTGCTGCTCTTCCTCTCTCCTTTTTTTAAATTAGAAGTTAGATTTGGTTTTGGGTTTTTTCTCTCTCACTCACTCACTCACACACTCACACACACACACAAAGTGGTTTGCAGTTTGCGATTCACTACAGTTTTTCTGGTAGTGTTTTAGCATTACATAGTAAAATTGTTCAACCATGACCATCCTTGTCTATTCACCCAGCTGGTGACAAAACATGTTCAGATAGTGAACCCCAGTTTTACAAATCTCCGACACAATGGTGCCCGATATCAGTTAAGCTTACTTAACATTTATCTTTAGAGCTGTTCTGTTAGCATGGAGCACTGGAGCAAACGATCCACCAGGGACACATGGATGATTCTGGTGTCTTATGTAATCACTTAACGAGAAAGTTGACCAACGGGCCAATCTACCAAAAACTCTGTGTATTGCTTTAAAGCCTACAGCATGCCTCCTGTTTAAATAGCCCACTGTCAGACATGAGCAAAGTCCCTACTCTGATTTAAAAAGCCTTTTGGCTCTATGAGAGGAGGAAGACAACGGAAAGAAGAGAGATGGAGTGGAGTGGACATGATGGAGAGGGAAGGGGAGCTCGCTTTGTCTCTCTACTGTATGTGAGATGACTCTTGGATAAACCTATGGTAATATCTACCGTCTCCTTATCACCCCAAGATAATCGAAAAATACCTGAGTTAATATCTACCATCTGAGGCTGTTATTCAAACGTCTTCTCCCTGTTTGAAGGCGTTTCGGCCTTATGAGTAAAAAGAACAATGTGAACGGAGAGAGGAGATGTGACGAACAAGAGGGAGGGAGAAAGCAAGAGACGATAACAGAGAGTGAGGGAGAGAGTAATAGCATAAGAGTAGGGGGAGAAGTAAGGTGGTGCAGAGAGAGACAGGAACAGAGAGGGGGGAGAGTGTCTCTAAAATGAAAGTGAAAATTGAAAATGGAGGAGAGTAAATGGCGGGTGGGTGAGAGAATGAAGATGGGGTGAAAACCACTGTGATGTCCTTTTGATTGGCTCAGGCTCCCTGCTGAGACATGCAGCGAAAGAGAGATACCGATGGATAGTGAATGGGAGAGAAAGACTGTGAGTGACAGACAGAGAGAGAGAGAGAGAGAGAGAGAGAGAGAGCACGTTATGGTTAAGCGATAGTAAATCTAATTTGATAGCTGTTATGTGGTGAGAGAGGGACAAAAGGGAGAGGAGGAGAGAAAGCAACAGAGCCAATGGAGTGAGTAATGGAGGTTGAAAAAGCAGTATTGTACAATAGGACGGCTTTTTTCCACAAGCCATTCAGCCCACTAGTGTCATCTCTGCACCATTCCATTCAATATTCACATCCATTTGATTCAATCTCCAAAAGGTACAGTTAACTGAAGCCTTTTTTCACATCTTGGGAAATTTTTCATCCGAAAAACTTGCAGTCACTGCAGTAAAATAAAAACCCACTTGCATGTATGAATGAATATGATGTTTCCAAAAGCGATGCATTGAGATTTACAGAAAAGGTCTGGGGAATTTCAAGTCTATAGGGGACCTTCGCTTATCTTTTGACTCAAACTTTTGTGTTTATGCACAGGCTATTTTCATGGCATCAGTGTGAAACAGTTACAGACCTTTTCTATTTGCTTGGAAGATGATGTTCTTTAGGGGCAATAAACATTTAATCTAATCCACTCTCTTAACTCATGGCAGAAGCCTAGATGTTAGAAAAGCCAGCTTGTGCTAGAGAGGTTGCCAGTTCAAATCCCTGGACCAGCTGGGAAAATGTGGTATGGGAAAGTGAATGAGCAACACTCTCTCCCCACCCAACAACTACTGTCAAATTGGGCCATTGCACAAGGCATCAACTGCTTACATTAACTCATGCTCAGTCAACTTTCCCTGGATAAATAAATGATGAAAAACAAAAAATGTTGGTCTTCATATTTAGATTTCTGTGCAAATAAAGGTGTCAGTCAGTTACACCGGCAAAAAACATGTTTTTTTGTTTTAATCTTTTTAGTGTAAATCCAGCCTTTCTGTTTAGAAGTGTTTCATTCAACTTAAAATGCTTTTGTCTGCACAAATAAATAAAACTAAAACATCCGTTTTATGTTAAAATATACCAACTTTCCATTCATTAAAGAATTGTTTACAGCAACCTGTAGTGCCAATGCAGGATGGATGAAGGATTTGGGGTTTCTACCACGTCTATCACTGCAGTACTGAGGGAGCAGAAGTGTCAAAACAGCAGAACCTTTTATTTGTAACCTTCAACTCAACATAATATCACTCTAATCCCCCCATAACCAATACACACACACACACACACACACACACACACACACACAGTTTGTCCTCTCAGAGGAAATGCTGTCATCAGTTTACAAAGGGTAGAACGTTGGGATTAACATGGGAAGTGTGTGTGAGAAAGACATAACCGCATTCCATCTCACACTCTGGGCTTAGCTTGGGAAGTGTGTGAGAAAGTCACACACTGACACATACACACACACACAAAAACAAGGATTAACATGGGAAGTGTGTGTGATGGATATGCAAAGGGGAAAGATGGACATTTTGATAACCCGACTTAACTAAAACAACACACACATATGCGCGCACACACACACACACAGCTCTGTGGACATGAGATCACTCATCAGGATGGTATCTATGGATTACACACAGGAGACGGGGGCCTATAAACACACATGCACACACACACACACACACAGGGGACTTTCTCCATTGCTGTGTATCTCTCTAAACTGAACTTGGGTAGAGCTGAACAGGAAATAATACAAAGAGACCAAAGCTACAAAATGACAAAACGTGTCAAGCTGTCAAAAAGATGCATTGAAAATATAATGTTGTCATGCTATATTCTTGGGAATTGTTTTCTTGACATCCTTTAGGGACTTTTTACTATAAAGCGGTTTTTATTGTTGAGGTCTTTAATGAAACATGCATGCCATTGTCATGTGTGCTGTGGTGACTATTGGTTATTAAAATAGGTTAATTAGGCTTTTTACAGCAGTGTGCAAAATGATAAAAACAAAAACAAAAAGAATCAGAAGCCAAAGCTACAAAATGTCAGTTTTTATTGGTCAACCTTCATGCTGAGTGAAACAGATTGAAACAGCTATCAACAATCCTAAGGAAGACCTGAGCATTCAAAACATTTTAAAATTTGATGGATGGAAAAAAGTAAGACTTTCACTTTCACCAACCAAACCATTTGCACATCCTTCTAAACAAGATTTCCAACATATCAGACAGATTCTACATGATTTCGACAAGTTGTTTATTTAAATCAACCCAGTTGGTCCAAAAATCCTTCAGTAGCCTCCGCGCTGACAGCAAAGTGACGGAGATAGCGCAACGGCAGTTTTCCACTGCTTGGTCCTTGCTGCGACTTGCCGTACGTCGGTTTATACGGAAGCTAGGCCAACGGTACCAAGGAAGTTTTATGTAGGAACGGTACACATAAAAATGGCCGCCGCTCCGACCATCCAGGAGTGTTGATTAAAATGGGAAAGACCGTTCTATCCATTCAAATTCTGTGGTGGTTGCAGTATGTGCTTGGTTCAAAGAACAGAAAAGCATCCAATATGCTGATACTCAGGTTTACAGAAAATTCAAAGTTGTTCAGGTGACTCAGGTGACAGATAACAGTTAAAGCAATCAATAGGAAAGCTTGTCATCAGCAAACAGAAAGTGATAAATCCGAATACAGGACTTTCTATGATGGACTTGCCCTCAAAGAAAATCTTCTGGCATCAAAAGGAGTGTGTTATTTCATTGATACTGCAGAGTATATAGATGAATTTGGAGTTTGTAATCCCCTTGGCACGGCAAGAAAAAAACATCACAACTGTGGAGTGGACTGGATTTTGGATTATTTACCTCCTGGTTTTACTCCTCTGAGTCATCTATACATTTTGCTGCAGTATTTAATAGCAATGACATGAAAGTGTTACAGGGCTACAAGAACTTGTAGGAACCTGATAGATGATGGTTAAAACTGTAAAAGGCTTAGTTCAGTACCCATACTGTTGCAGGATTTGTGGAAAACTTCACATGATTTTCCATAGGTGAAAGGTTTGAATTTCAGACTAAAGAAGTCAAGTCAGCAGCCTTCTGTCATGCTGCTCATCTCAGAGCTACTAAAGAAATTCATTAATCAATCATTGTGGCTTGGAAAGGGATTTTGAACTGGCAAAAAATCTGCTGTATTTTGATGTAACGACTCGTTTCCCCCGAGACATAATTTATGATTTCTTTAAAGGAATTATCCCTGTTGAGATCAAACACCCATGTTGAAATTTTGATCAAAAAATATAAATACATTGAACTTTTTATCGGTTGGTCGGTTGGTTTGTTCATTCACACACAAATATCTTACTGAATCCTGTATCATTTGTGGGGGGCAACATGTTTACTGTTGCCTTTGTCACAATAGTAAAGTTGTCACAAAAAATGTTAAAGATTTTACTAAGTAATGTGTTTGGCAGCATTGTTTATAGATATTCAAACCAACTTTGAAGCCTTTCAAAGTGATAAATTATGTTCTGACAAAATGTAAATAGATTATATGGACATATTAAATTGTATTTATGTTATTTATTTGATAAAATAAAAGGTAAAATTTAAATTTAGAGAGACAAAAATAATGTTTTGGCATAACTAAACAATTTAGTTTATGATGAATCAAATTTGAATTGTGTAACAAATTACTGTAATTTTCATGGAAAAAATAGAATTTTTTTAAAGCTGATCCTGTAATGAATGTTTCTGTTTATACCTCGAAGTGCATGAACTTTTGCTGCATTAAGAAGACACAAAATGGCGTAAGTGAAAGCAGCCCATTGGTTAAAAGACTGTGGTTGCTAGCGGTGTTTTGTAGTCGTTTCTTAGTTGTTGCTAGATGACAGCTGGTTCATCTCAGCGTGACATTCCTCCAACTTCCTCAACAGATCAGAAGTCAAAGGGTGATCGTTGCCGTGGGTGAACTTGATGATTTCATAAGCCTGGGGGGCAGAAATAAACAAATTGTTGAAGACAGTGGGAGTTGTGGCTCCTGCTGTTGCTATGAGACGCTTGAAAATATCTTTGGAGTGCAGCACACTTGGATTTTTTTATAATTTCAGGTATGCAAAACAGAAATGAAATTCTATTAAAGAAAATGAGAAAAAGAGAAAAAGAAAAAGTCAATGGTTAGCAAACTAGTGAACCCCCAACACCCCAGTACCCCCCCTCCCTTACACACACGTTTTACCATGGCATTTTCTGCCTCCCCTAAATAAAGTTGAAACTTACTTCCGCTAATCACACACACAACGACACACACATCTCTACCTGTGTGAATGTATCCATAGCATCCTCCATGTGTCCCAGGTAATGTTGCAGCTTTCCAACTCTCATCAGCTGGACCCCATGGACCGGATGGGGATCAGGGTAGTACTGTCTGTAAAGAGAGAGAGAGAAAGAGAGAGAGACAGAGAGAGGGAGAGGGAGAGAGAGAGAGAGAGAGAGAGAGAGAGAGAGAGAGAGAGAGAGAGAATGAGGGGGTTCGATGGGGAGGGGTTAACACTCATTAACACTCATTATAGTGTTAATCTGAATGTATATGAACTTTAAAGAGACATTCCATTGAACACAATGATGAGATAAAACAAATGGTAGAATATTGTCCTCTTTGTGTGTGTGTGTGTGTGTGTGTGTGTGTATGTGTGTGTGTGTGTGTGTGTGTGCGTACAGCAGATTGGCAGGCGAGCTAGGGAGACTGCCACTGAGTAATCAAACAGTTGCTGGTTCAACCCCTGGTACTGACAGTACGTGATACTGCTGAAGTGCCAGTGAGCACCTCATGTACATGAATAAACCCTCATGTACATGAATAAACCCTCATGTACATGAATAAACCCTCATGTACATGAATAAACCCTCATGTACATGAATAAACCCTCATGTACATGAATGCCAATCTGCTGCAAGGAGGTTAAAGCGTGATGGTTACCATGAGCTAACATGCTGTGATACAGCGCAATGGGTCATTGCTTGCAATACGTCATACCGGCTGTAAATGCTCTTGGAAAACAAAATCATATACAGTATATATGCATTCGAAGAAATAAGGGACAGTTTGACGACAGACATGGCCCTACGCTATGGAGATCCTTCAATGAAGACCTAAGACAACACATTGTTTACAATACCTAGGCAAAATCAGATTGGGATGGTGAATGAGAAAGGCTCTCCCCTTCCTCAAAAACTACTGTTAAGGCGTTCTTGAGCAAGGGATTTAAACCCCAACTGGTCCAGTGGAGCTGCTCAGTGACCAGCAGCAGAAGACTGTGGGTGTACTGGGTAGCACCCAGAGGTGACTGTGTCTCTAACTGTGTAAGTGTGAAGCAGGGAAGCAGTCAACCTTCCCTTCAATAAATACGGTACAGACAAACATTAGATAGTTCTGGCATTAGCACAACACTCACATGTACAGACTCTGAGATGATGATGTTTTGTTTTATTCCCTCGGCAAATAATGAATATTTCCAGCCTCTAGGTTTCTTCCAATAATTAATTGAAAAATGAAATTAAAGAGAAATTAAAATGTATATTAAAACATCCCTTTGTTTACAGGGGTTGTAATCTACAGGGGTGAGGGTGTCATCCAGACATAAAGGCGTGCAGTTTTCATCATCATATTAATAATCTTGCTCACCTTCTTTCTCTCTCTCTCTCTCTTTGTCTTTCTCTCAGTGACTTGTTAATGAGAAGATAATTAATTAACAGGCTTAGGTAAGTGCTTGGCAACTCACTCTCTCTCTCTCTCACACACACACACACACACACACACACACACACACACACACACAGCACGGCTAATTGAATTAGAAAGATTTGTGCCCACATGCAAAAACCGTTATTTGGTTAGAGGCATTTACTTTACTTTTTTCTATGCAATAAGCCATTTCATGGAGATATTAGGTAATTGTCTCTTTCTCACCATTAAAACAGAACTAACAAACAGCCTGCTGTGGCAAGGCAAACAGACACAGAAACACAAACACACACACACACACACATTTTGAGAAGATAAACAGTAGATTCAACACAGCAGAGCAAATATGATTCTCCATGTTGCCATAGAACCAAAACACTGCAATTTTGGACACAACTATAATGTGGATTTAGATTTAGATTTACGCTTTCTATAAAGATCAGTGTATCCAACAATAATCCCTAACAAAAGCAGTAATAAAGACTTTCATGATACATTCATTAATTCTAGCAATCATAAAGCTGGAGACAACATCATGTCTGCTATAATTCTCTGAACATAATCTGTATTTACTGTACCAGATGTAGTTCAAGAGTTACCATGCTTAAGCCACATTATAAACATTAAAATGACAGTTATGGGGTTTCTTGGTAATGCACTAGGTTAAGTTGTCCACCATGTACCTGTGATGTGGGTTCAGATCTGACTCTTGACTCTCGGTTTAGTGGTCAGAGGCGCACATGAAACTTGAAAATCCTGGGGCCACATTAGAAAAACCCTAATAGCACAAACGCATCTTAAAAATGTTAAATAGGAAACCAAGATGGATTTTGTCAGTGCAAGATGAGATATTTCCAAACTTTAACTTTTGAGATGAAATAGGATGGGCAGTTAGGATTTTATCCTATAAAGAGGCCTCTGATCCGATGCTGCCATAAAAAGCCAGCTGAAGAATAGCGCATTACATGATGAAGTTGCACACGGTTCAATTTTAAATTCAAGTGCACACTGCGAGCGCCAACACTTTGGGAAATGTGAGCTCCCACTTCCACTTTGGTTCATCAGTGTGATCGCTGTCACACTGCAGCCTGAGGCAATCCACTGACATTCACAGCACAGCGCTCAGAGGACAGCGTACAGTAAATGTTTTCAATGGCTAGAAAAGACTAAAGAGCCAGCAGTCTGCCAGTCTGTGTGTGTGCATGTGAGTGTGAGTATGAGTATCAGTGAGTGAGAAAGAGAGCTTCCCCTGCTTTACTATAGCAGGGGAAAACAGAGGATGTTCAAGTGTGCATACAGTATGTGTGCCTCCATGGCCATGTGTCTATATATACCTGCATGGAAGTGTGGGTGCACCTGCATGTGTGTGTGTGTGAGTGTGTATATACAGTATATCTGTATGTGTGTGTGTGTGTGTGTGTCTCCTCTTCAGTATTTGAGATCCCAGCCTCTTCATTAGCCAGAACAAAGAATTCTTGTCTATCTCCTATGGGACCACTTTACCAGGAATATACACCATCAGCACTACAAACACACACATACAAACACACACAGACACAAACACACAGACACATACGCAAGTGCACACACACAAACAAGCACACAGACAAATACATATTCCCACATGCTCTCTGAAAAGCATACACATGGACACACAGAAAGACAGAGACACAACTGCATACATATTTGCATATGCATATACACACTTGCAAACAAAATGCACACACACACACACACCTACTGACAAGCATGCATACAGTGTACATGCATATTTATACGTGCACATATACCCACGAAACAAACACACACACGCTCTTAGCTCTCAGTGGTCGTCTTTGCCTGCAACCTCATCTTCCAATGAGAGAAAGAGACAAAGAGCGAGAATGATGCCATCACTTGGTGTTGTCACTGGTTTGATCGATGATGCGTATCTATGGTGATCGAGCCAGTGTTCTGGTCAGCTTGATCAATGACTTTGACATCAAGAAGCTCCCTCAACCCACATAGGAGACACACACACACACACACATCAACAGCTAAATTTGCCATATTGGTGTACTACAATACACACAGTCCAATTTAATCTGTCAACAGCAGCGGTTTTCTACCAAACTGGTGGCTTTCTGGTTTTCTGCACCAATAAATACATAAATGACTCTAGCAGTTTTAGGTTTGAGTACATTTTCTATTGCATTGGTGTTTTTTCTGTAATTTCTATTTAACAAAAATGTTTGCGGCAACTTTGACACTCAGCAACTGAATTTGAAAGTCTATCCTGTTTTTAATCTATAAACCAATTAACTGGCAGTAACCTTGTCTGAATTGCGTATAATAATGAAGCTGCCATCTTTATATGGTAAAGCATTAACTGTGAATTAGCGTTCCTTTCTGTCACACAGCTAGGATGAACTGAGAACACAGTTTGACCTTCCTTCAATATGCCCCAATATACTGTATACACACACTTCCATTGGCAAACACACAAACACCTTCAGACACACACACATGCACAGACTGATGGATGCATGTACACACATGCAAGCATGCATGCATGCAAACAGGCACGCATTGATGCACAATGAGCTCTGCACATATGCCGCACATACACATATGGATACACACACATGCTTACATGCGCAGGTACACACACACACACACACACACACACACACACGTACGCACACATGCAAGTGCACGCGCACACACACACACACACACACACACACACAAAGAACTGGGACAATCCTAAGACTGAGATGATAAACACACATAGGGGACTTCTAGGAAGCAGCTTTGTTGTTGGTAAACATTAGACTTCCCAAAACACTAATTTCCTCTATTCTACTTGTCTTTTATCCTTTTTTTTCCCTCTCCTCTTCCCTCCTCCATCCTTCCCCTCTAATTCTTTCCTTCCTTTCCCTATTTGACATCTTATTTCCTCTGTTCCCTTGTGTTTCTTCTATTTGTCTATTCATGTCTTCTATTAGTTTTTCCTTTTCCTCTCCCTGCTTTTTCCTCTCCTTTATTCTCTCCTCCCCTCTCCTGTTCCACCAACTACTTCGTCCTCTTCTCGTCTCCTTCTCTTCTGTCTTTCTCCCCCATACATCTCCTCTCCTCCTCAACTCTCCATTCCCTCCTCTCATCACCGCTGCTCTCCCTCCCTTGCCCTCTCTTGTCCTCCTCTCTTTTCTCTTGATTATTCATGCACAAAATGTGAATATGAGTGTGGGCTTTATATAACCACGAGCGAAGACATTAAAAGGCTTACAAAGCACATTAAAGCACAGACCTTTTCTCTCCATCTTTCATTCACTTGATTCATCTGTCCAGCTCATTCTCATTCCCAAACATACACATAGATAGATACAAACACACACTCACACGCACACACACACACACAGTATGTGAAGGAATGCTCTTGTGGTTGCACCTTACTGGCTTAACGACCTAGATACCTTCCTCATTAGCATATGCTAATGACCCTGGCCTCGTTAAGCTCAGCATGCCATAACGAGACACCTTGGACACTGACGCACACATGCATACACACGCACGCATGCACACACACACACCAATACAGACATGGATACACACATGCACACCCGCATACATGTATGAACACACCTGCACACACAGATACAGTCAATTTTAATCCATTTCACCCCACATGACCATGTATAAATATAGTCCACATTTCACTTCTCTCCAGAGAAACCACTACTGCGTCCACATGGACTGTCCAAACCACAGCCGGGTTCATTACACTCAGTTAAATCGATTCAAAATGTAAATAGAAACTGCAATGCACCTGCCATTGATAGAGCATTTATCTTAATTATTTCTTCATCGGCTGAATATAACAACCTTCTTAGGGCAAAAGTTTTCCAATATATAAATTTGGAAAAAAATGTGTTTCCTGAATTGATTGAAATGAAAGTTAATTGAATTGTCGTGAGCACAGCCAGCCTAATTTAAAACTCAATAGCATCTTTGATAATTCTGAACAGAATTTTAACTCATAGTGCTAATAGTCTATTTGTTCATGACTAACTTCACAGATTATATCTGCTGTTGATTCAGAGACAAGCCTGCCAATTAATGAGGTGGTCCCAGGTCCTGTGGTTAAATGTTAATCATTAAATGGGAAGTTCAAAGACTAACCCAACAACATTAGTCCATGAATAATAACAAGTTACAATATTAATTTAATTACCAAGCCAGCAATTCAAGCAGCCATAACATGCAAACGCACACATCATCAACACAAAACTCCAATTATATTTCCTCTTTGCGTATGAGTAGAACAGTACGGCAATTAAAATAATTTCATTAACTTTCTGTCTTCTGGGTCTGCCATCCCCCTTTTCTTTTTTTCCTGGGAGAGTAAATTGAAAAGAAATAGCGTCTTGTTGTATGCAGCTAGTTAGAAAGCCATAGCTCTCAGCTATGGGTAAGAGAGGGGGCGAGGAGGAGAAATTAATAGTTGTGGAAAAGTGTAACATTTCCAGGCAAATGCAGTGGAACTAATGAGGATCTTGTTTGCAAGAAAAGATTCGCTGCCTTCTGTCTGCGAGAGGAAACCATGGATGATCTCACTGGGTTTAAATAAAAGAAACAAGAGGGAGATCAAAACCATGGGAAAAGATTAGGTGTGAGGATTCTCCTTAATTGTCTTTTGTTTTCTGTCCAGTGCTTTTTAGTAATTTGAGAGTTCTACATTTACAAGAGTTTGACAAACTTAGCACCACTATGTGTATGTGACTAAGGAAAACCACATTTAAAACTGTTTTTAAACAATATTTTGGCATTTAGCTGATTTTTCTCAGATTTTTTCTCAGATCCAACCACCTTGCCTTTACTGCATTTTCTCTCTAACCACTAGGCAACCCTACTAGAGTAACTTACACCAAGGTACTTTGAATATAGTGAGTCTAGAAAGTAGTTCTTGCTCTTTGATTCTGAGGGACTGCCACCAAAACCTTACTGTTGATGTTTTACATAGCTGAAAAGTTTTCTGCTATCAAACTCCTAGCTGTGCTGGAAATATCTCAACATGACGTCACCTGATCTATGTTTGGCAAGTTATCCACGAAAATACAAATACACCAACAAACAAAAAAATGGACCCAGAATTGCAAGGTATGTTGCCAATAGTTGTTTTAGGGTGGATTTTTACTTGAAAGGGTACAATCAGTCAAAGAGTACATACAAAGCTGATGATCATTTTATTACTGTGGACATTTATTTTGCAAGTCAGCCTTGGTTGAAAAAGGATTCTATTGTACAGTGTTTCCTGTGTCAGTTGGTTCACAGTGGCTCCAGTTCTGCCGCAGTTTGGGTTCTAGTGCAACAGAAAACTGTTCTGAAAAGCTTTGATTTTAAACATATGGCTCCATTAAAACACAGTGCACTGATACTCCCGTCTGCACACAGACAGACAAACCAACACACAGTCCAACACACAGGAAAACAGACACACTGACAGACTTACTGACATTCAGACAAGCACACAGGAAGAGAGACTGGCAAACACACAAATGCATGCACATCCATATAAACATACCTACTTAAACACAGAGATATAACAGACACACACACACACACACACACACACACACACACACACTACAAACAATCCCAGACACAGACTCCAGGGTGGAGAAGCTAAAGTGTGTGTCAGAGAGGAAAGTAGAGACAGCTGTTTCTCTTCACTGGAATCACCAGAGTTTTGTGTGTGTGTGTGTGTGTGTGTGTGTGTGTGTTTGTAACCATGCATGCATGTCTGGACATACTGTATGTGCACATGATTTCATGCATACGTGGTTGTGCATCATGCAGGTTTGTATGTACTGTGTGTTTGTGTGAGAGCGTAAGACTGTGTGTGTGTGTGTGTGTCTACAGCAGTAAAATATGTGAAGCATGGAGACAGTCAATAAGCTTGCCGTGTACAGCCTACAGCAGGTGTATATTATTTGCATACACACACACACACACACACACACACACACACACACACACACACAGAGGGAAAAACCTCTCTATACATCACAAATTGAATAGAGAAATTGAAAAAGTCCTGCAGAGAGAATGAAAGAAGAAAGGAATTCAGAATGAGGGAGGGACGGGAGAAAGAGAGAGAGATAGAAAGAGAACTCCTGAAAGTGGGAGATAGAGAGAGAGAGAGAACTCCTGCAGCTATCTTTCTTTCCTGTCATCTGAAGAGCCCAGAGGAAGATAGGAGATGAATATGGAAGACCTTCCTCTCCCTCTTTTATCTCGGGCTCTCCCTCTTTCTCCTGACTGCCTTTCTCTATAACCCCTCTCTCTCTTTCATTCTTCTCCCTTCATCTCTGCCTCCCCTCCTTGCCAGGCTGTTGCTTTGTACATTCCTCTAGTCCTTTTTCTCTCCCCTTTCCCTCATTTTTTTGTCTCTATTTTTCTCTGACATTCTACTCACTCTTCTACTTAACCCTCCTCTTCCTTGTGCTTTCTCTCTTTCTCACTCCGTTCCCTTCATCTCTGCCTACCCTCCTCCCATGCTCTCTTCTTTGTCGGGGTTGTTGTTCACCATTCGCCCCACACTCCTCCGCCCCTCTCTCTCGCTCTCATTCTCTCTCTTTCACTTCCATCCTTCCCTAACCCCACTCTCTTTTCTTTTCAACCCTCCTTCACTTCATCTTTTCCTCCTTTGCTTCCTTAAAACTAGTTTTTCTTGCCGTCTCTCTCTCTCTCTTCCCCCCCTCCACACCCATCTCTCCTTCTCCTCATCGCCATTTCTCTCTCTCTCTCTCTCTGGTTATTTATTGATAGGCAGCATTGCCGTTTCTCTCCTGTGGATATGTTGTTCTGTACCTGCTGCGTGTGTATGTGTGTATGTGACTAATTGATCTTGTGTGAAGGGCATGGCTCTAATGGCACAGCCTTAGCCACACACACACACACACACACACACACACACACACACACATACACACACACACACAGAGAAACACACAGAAACATGCAGAAACACAAAAACGCACACAAAAATATACATGCACGCCATGCAAGAAAGTTGCAAACACATGCACATAAAAGTGTGTGTGTGTATAATGTTGAGTGTGCGAGATAGAAAGAGAAAGGCGGTGCAGAAAAGAGGCGAGAATGACAGAGCGTGATGCAAGGAAAAATTTAGAGCAGACACATTGAGGATGGGAGGGTCCGGTCCTCCAACAACAAACAAAAATAATTAAACAATTTCCTGCAATTTGACATGTAGCTTCAAAGACTTATTTAAAACGCCACTAAATCGGTTCTCCCACCTTACATTAGGGTAAATACTCATTTAGCGATTTTCATGTCTACTAATTATATGTGCTCTTGTGGTCCTTTTGTTCCTCCACTTCTACTGTTCCCTTCTCATTTTCCTCCTCTGCTCTGTTCCAAAAATTCTTTTTTTAAATTTGTCCTCTCCTTTATTCTGTCCCCTCTTTTCTCTTAATTTATACCTCTCCTCTTTTTATATACTCTGGTTATTTGTCTCCACTTTTCTTCCACGTTCTCCTTTGAATTTTCCTCTTGTTCCCTATGGAATCCCAATTTTGACATATTGATAAATAACTACACCAATATTTGAATAAATGCACAAAGAAATCGGGAAATAAAGGAATCAATAAAATAATAATGTACGGGATGGTGTGTGTGGGTCTTTTTAAAAAAATGTTTATTCTTTTTTTTATTGAGTGAGTAAGGGTCTGAATACAATACAGTCAATATTGCAACGTGTTACATAATCATCATTTCTTCAAGAAATCAAATTTCATGATTTGACCCTGTTTGAGTTGCTCATCCACAAGTATCATACAGTCACCTACGGTTGACACCCACACAAACATATACACACTTATCACACATACACACACACACACACACACACACACACGCAAACACACACACACACACACACACACACACACACACCCAACACACAACAAAACAGAACAAAATAAAAACGAAAACAGGGTTCCTTAAATTTTATGGATGCTGGGTGATTGTGATTTTGCTGCTCCACTATCTACAGAGCTTCATAAATTGAGCTCCATATCTTGTGAAATTGTTTCTCTTTGTTGCTGTCCTCCGACATTGTCCTTTCAATACTCAAGTAATATTTCATTAATGTTTTCCATTTTTGAAGTGTAGGTGCTTCTTTATTTTTCCAGTTTTGCAGTATTAGCTTCTTATATACCAGTTGGGTATCTTATTTTCCCAACATTTTGAAAGAGATAAATCATTGGTGAAAATGCTACTTTACAATTACAAGTTCTTGAAATCCATCTTTCAATGTTCTCCCAGGTCTTTCTAATTTTCTCACAATACCAAAAAGGCATGTATGAGGGAGTCACTCTGCGTGCCACATTTTAAACATCTATCAGAGGAGCTGGTGTCAAACTAAATTTTCATTAGTGGTAATTTTATATGCGAGTTGTAAACATTCCTTCCATTTTTTTTTTGCATCTACCATACCAAGATCTTTATTCCATTTGTTATATCTATTTTGTAGCAGTTCTTCATTGCCCTCAGCTTTGGTAAGAATATTGTATACAGCACCTACTAATCGTCTCTTTTTATCCCTTTTATTTAGAATTTCCCCTATCTCAGTTGAAACTCTATTTCTGAGGTCAAAGTTATCTGTTATCCAGTTTTTCAATTGCAAATACTTAAAAAATTCTGTGTCTTTTAGTTTATATTTATTCTTTAGTTCCTGAAATGAAAGTACTGAGTTATGGTTTATAATATCCGATAATTTCTGAATTCCACAGTTTATCCATGTCTCCCAGTGTAGTTGGGCGTTTTGAATAGTTATTGATGGGTTATTCCAAATTTGTATATGTTTGGGGATTTCTATTTCTTGACCTAGTATTTTATTTTTTTCCAAGCATTTAATGTACTATTAATTACAAAATTTACTGTTTTGATTTTTTGCTTGGAGAAAAGAGCTAGAAGAAAACTATTAGGCTGTAGCTGATGATTTTCAATATCTATCCACGGTTCCTCATTTGTATTTGGTGTGTGTGGGTCTTGTCCACAATGTATTCATGACGATGGCTGCAAATGACAATGTGCAAAATCTATCAAGTAATGGCTGTGGATTGGATAAGAACATGGCAATTCAACGAGGAACAGTCTGAGGTGTTAGAGGTCATGGTTGATTGGTTAAAGTCTTGGGTGCTCACTTGTAACTCTGTCCATCTCACTAGCTATAGTGAATCCCCAACACAACACATGATCTGCACTCTCAACTCACATATGTGATGGAAATCAATCAATTCTTTGACTCAAACGTTCGACCTGGACACACCTTGGCCACATCGGTGTCAGAGCGGCTGCTGTCTCTGTTGATGTGTGAGGAAGGGGCTTCCACACCACACAAGCCTGGATAGGATTTACAACTGATCATCTTCACTGTCAGTCACGGATTTGCATAACTCTTCTGCTTTCCATTTCTAAATCAGTAATTACTAACATGCAATGATGATCATGAAAGCATTCCCAAAGTAGCAAGTACACGGTATGTGCCCCAGTTCACTGAGTCATCAGGACACCCCAGATTTTAGATTCCATGACAGTTAATCTCAGGCGTACCAAACCAGATTACCATGACACACCGGGAAATGATCTTCCTACCCTTTCCCTTCTGTGATCTGCCTTCTCTATGCTCCTGGGTCTCTAAACCAATCCTGTTGAGCCTCCTTGCTCTTACACAAGGATAACATAAGCACAGCCTTGTCTCCATCTGCATTACAGGATTTGCAATGAAATCTAAAATTCGTGGGTCAAAGAGTTGAATCTATTGCATTTAGAAAACTCCTCATAGTGCAGGAGTTGAGTCTTTTGACTTTCCATCACTCCTCTCAGTGCATATTCTCAAACTCAAAAACTCTAGGGCAGCCATCTTAAGTGTAGCGGATTACTATCATATACCAAGTACCATTTCTCTCCTTTCTATTCTACCCTTTGCATCTTCATCATCAGATGTCTGTATGTAATCCTGTGGAGACTCTCCCCCTCTCTTTCACAGCGAAGAAGACGATGCTGCCTTGTCTAAAATAACATAAAATGCTGTCTGGAAGCCTCATGCCGATTATGAAGGCATCAGGATTGCATAGTAGGCCGAGGCTTTGAAGTAATAACTTTGAAGTAATGATCCATGTCAGTAAGGACAGTTATGCAAGCCTGCCTCTACTAAGGGAGCTGCACTCTAGATGCACTTTTGGGCGAGTTACTCTTGTCCGCTTCCCCCAATTGCCTTCCATAGTACAGCCAAGAGAAACTCACTGTGTGCATCCTATGTATTTTCAGATCCAACCGGGGCAGGTGATGCTTTTTTTTCCTTCAAGACCTCAGGAAATGAACCTGGATGCCATCCATAAGTGAAACATATATTCTAAACCGTTATCGAATATTCTTAAACAGAGCCATCCTACAAGCTAAAATCCCAATGATGTGTACATTTCTAAGGGACCTGGTAACATTGCTTGTCCAAAATCCCTACATTTAAAGGTGAAGCCTGTGCTGCATAATATCATGTGAATGTCCAAAGCTATTAAACCCAAATTTAACAAAGACGGGAATAATTTTCAGATAAATGGCTTCAAGCATCACAACAGGTGGGGTACAAACAAAACACCCAGTGTTTACCCAGCTCCCTCCTCTCTGTTCAAACTGCTACAGAGCTGGCACTGTGGAACAGTGATTCAAAAATAATGATGTTAAACCTGGAGGCCACCATCTTTATGTCCCCATGATATAAACTGATTTATTCAACTTGTTAATTGATTGGTCAATTCAACCATATTGAAACAATTATGTGTTAACATTTGAATACATCAAAGGGCAAATTATTCCTTTAAAATACTCTTTCCTGGAAAGTAGTGGAGGCATGGAGGAGAGGAACAAAAAAGAGAGGGTGCTCATCAAAATGAGAGAATGTGAAAACCAAATACTGATAGTGGAATTAGCATTTGATTAGTTTGCTTTGCATTTAGCATTGCTAATTCTCTCATCACACTTCCATCTCAAAGGTGCACGCTAGCAGGCGGGCAGATATTTTATTAGCACGTTTTATTAGCATGTTAGTGTTTAGCATTGCTAATTCACCACTGTTTTTTGTCACACACACACACACACACACACACACACACACACAAACACACAGGCTAATTTCTCATGCATTAGCGATTTAGCATTGCTAATCACAGTGTTAAAGCAAACAGTGAAGGATTGCATCTGAGCTGCAGAAAAAAAAATCAAAGCACATACACACACGTGTCTCCTGTGTACACACACACACACACACACACACACCGCAAAGTGATTTTCAGATTAATCTCAAAATACATTATGCAAACTATGTCTTCAGATAACATTTACTTTGGTATTGCAAACACCATCATGAACCATCATGAAAAGAACAAAACTTCTACCACTTAGTGAAGAGGACAAAGTGTGATAACAATACAAGACTTTGACTTAGGTGTTATTCCACTGAAACATCTTGGTTTTCATTGATTCTGATGTCTTCAGTCTCCCTGTTAGTGCTCATGCGAGGTGTGTTGCAAGCACAATACACTTGCAATAATAATACATTTCTTTTTAAGGCATTTCGACTTCATAGACGAAAGTGAGAGAAAGGCAGGAGGGATGATCTCACCCACAATTTGACCCCAGTATGGTTAATTTTTAACAATAATACCAGCATTTATTTGCATAGTGCATTTCAAAGACCCTGCCTCCCCACACACACACACACACACACACTCACACACTAACTCACCTATATGGTGGAAGTGTCTTCTCCCCATATTCCAGAGCTTCCTCCCACTGTCCTAGGTGAATGGAGGCATCCAGCGCCATGTCTGTCATCCTCAGCTTGTACAGATTCTCATCAGGGACAGCGCCACCAACAGGCGATAACAGCCGACTACAGGCCTCCAGCACCGCCTGCCAATCTGGAAGGTCGCTTAAGGATAAAGAGCAACATGTGTATTGTACCTATCATGGCAGCCATCCCATCTATTCTGCATTAATACTACAGCGGTAGCCATTACTGAAGTCTCCCCGCCCGACATCTAACCTGCATTACATGATTTCCTAACAACAGCAAGCCTGTAAAAATTGGGCTACAATAATGTGTCTGTCTTTGAGTGTTTTTTTTAAGCCTTTTCTTTCACTGAAGATGTAGCAAAGGCATTTAAGAGATAAGAGAGATGAAGGATAGAGAGAGAAGCACACATTTATTCAAGGCAGCAGTCTAAATTATTTGAAAAGACTGAAATCTGGCTAGGATGACAAGACAGATGACAAGACAGCTGAAATGCTTGTGTGTGTGTGTGCATGTGTGTGTGTGTGCGTGCGTGTGCCTGTCTGTGTGTGCGTGCATGTGTGTCAGGTAGAAATATTAAAGGCTTAATGAGGGACTGCTTTGAGACAGGTTTAGCACAAAGAAAGATAAGATGAAACTTTAATGATCCCCATTGGGAAGTTGGGGAAAGTGATGGGAGACAGGGCTACAGGCTCTCTCTCTCTCTGTGTGTGTCCTTTCTCTTCTCTTTTTCTCTCTCTGTGTCTTTCCATTTCTCCCTCTCTTCTTCCTCTCTTCTCTTTCTACCTTACCCCTACATGCAATCAACCCAGAGGTTAGCCTGGCTGGGCTAAGGTGTGAAGAATAACTCCCACTTTTCCTGGACCCACTAAACTGCCTCCATTACCCCCTCCAGCCGTACGACTGCCTCTGCCCAACTAGAGGTTAGACTGGCTGGGCTAAAGGATGAAGGTATACAAAGAATCTGTGTAGGTTAGGATGTTTTCATTAACTTGTGTTCTAGGTGTTTCATCTAATTTGGGGCCCAGGCTGAAGAAAGAACAGCTCCTCGTAACTGTCAAACTGGAGCGTCAAAAGCGTCAGTGTGACGTTCTAGCTGCTCCACACAGCGTGTTGTTTTGAAGGAGCAGAGGGACAAATGATCTGTACCATATAAAGTATAGCTTTTGTAGTTTTTTTCGCTATATGCACAAATGTAAACAAAAGCTGAGCTGAAACAAACTGCAATACAGCCACAAATTACAGCCACACATTTGCATTGTAGGTTAAAATCATCTGCTTTTTGGAGCATGTTTGTCATAGCCTATGTGGATTGCCATTCCCTTTATATTTTTACACAACTCTAACGCAATGCAGGCAGTGGAGCAGCTTCCACTGATTTCAAAGGAAGCATCGCTCGATGGCTGTAGTGGAGCTCGGAGTTAAAGGATACCCATCTCTGCTTGCAATTCCTCCAGTCTGGGCAGGGCTTCTTTCAGCGAGCGCCACGCCGCTTCTTCCCCCGACAGCATGAGTCCATCCTGGGCAGAGAGGAGAGGAAGGGCTGGGTAAACAACCACACTGACCATTGTGAAGAAGACGTACATGTGCAAACACACACACACACACACACACACACATCCATAGCATATGCACAGGCACACATGCACACATAGCAGGACACCATTCTGAGGAGAGGATTGAGTGAAGATTAAACATAACAGAATAGTGTGTTTATTAATATTCTATTATGAAAACCTGATTCCCCATATGCATATCTCATAGCTCACTGACAGCTGACGGCAACCATCAATATTGCAGCACGAACCGTCTGCTGTATGTGTGTGTGTCTCTGTGTGTGTGTGTGTGAGTTTGAGAGTTACTGTGTAGGAGTTGCCTAAGAGATGATTTAAAAAAATAAAAAAAAACTCCCATCATGCATTATGCTATGGAGTGTCGTTAATTGCGACCTTGTGTGCGTGGGGGGAAAGAGTGAGGGAGATGACAGAGCAAGAGAGAAAGAAATAGAAGAAGGAAGAGTGAGAAAAGGCATGGAAAGTGGTAGTTTCTGGGAAATAATATGCTAAAATAAGCTTTGATGGTGTATGTGTGTCTAAGCATATGTGTATGTCTGTGTCTGTTAGGGTTGGGCGGTATCCAATTTTTGACACCGTTAAACCTTCCCCAAATTTTCCCGCGGTATACGGTATTACCATCTGATTAAAAATCACATTGTATGGCTTGGAGGGAGCCGCCAATTCCAAATGATGAATTTATGTAGTCGCTGCTATACCGTTTCCCGCCACAAGGTGGCTGCAGTGCACTTCAACTGTGATTTTCACACGACAAAAATGTGATACATGTTCCAGTTTTATTCTCTGAACAACATCAGAAACGGAATAGCAAACGTTGCATATTTACAACAGAATATTGAAACAATAACAACAAAACATGTACAAAATTAACAACATGTCATCTATTAACAACAAATATAAAACTTGAGTGCAAATACAGCGGGTAGCCTAAGGTAAATAAAAAATAGTGCAAGGACATGAAATTAATTCTCGGGCGTCTGTCAACCAAATGGAATGAAATTAACAACAAATTGTCTATGGGCTACAATACAGTACAAATAAATTAAATTAAAAGCCTATAGCAAATAATTTATCAAATAATAACAAAATAACAATAAATAACAAAAACGGCAGTAACAAAAATGGGCATAAAAGCGTATCCTACAGACCGCAACGTTAGGCTATTCTTCAAGCCTATTCTAGGTTTTTCGCCAGAAAAACAAGCATACCGTATTTCCTCTAATATTGGCCCGGGCCTTTATTTACCTCAACTGCAGAGGGTACCAGGCCTTTATTGGAAGCAGGCTTATATTAGAGACAGGCCTTTATTTCTAATTCCCTTTGTTTGATAAGTATATTTGCTCCTATTTTAGTACGAAGCCTCCTTGTTTTCTGATCTGCTTCTGTTACGGTACGTTAGGTAGACGTTTTTTTGTTACTGCAATGCATTACGATAATTACGGTAATCAACGACGGCATGCTCCAGAGACTTCCGCCGGCCGAGCCGTCTTGTGGCACTTGTACGTTACTACAAACTACAGTTACAAACAGGCACCAGGAGTTTACCGGTATCCACCGTTGTTTGCATGTAAGCTGAAGCTAACTGAAGCTAACTGAACCTGGGCACCGATGTGTTCCCGGTGATCCGGCCGAGATTTCGGCGGGGGTCCGGGGCTTGGATCGGGAGGATCAATGCGGGCCGTGGGCGCGGTGGAGAGGCAGCGGCGGAGAGAGGAGACGGACATGGTCCAGCCATGTACTAGGTTTTGACCTAGTTTTTTCCCCCGGCCTGTATTTGAGGCCGGCCTTTATTTGTTCGTGTCGACCACGGCCCCGGCCATTATCGGAGACCCGGCTTTTAATTGACTACAGGCCACTATTAGAGGAAATACGGTATTTACTTTTTCCAGCTTGAGCAGGGCACGTAACGGACTTACAACTTTGCCTGCGGTGCTGAACACCCGCTCTGATGGTGAGCTTGTGGCACACGCGCACAAGTACTTTCGGGCCACCCTCGACATCAGCGGAAAGCGGCTGGCTCCATTTGACTTCCACCAGAGAAGGGGATCTTCGTCTCCGTGAATCACAGGCTCGCAACAATAGGCATTCATCTCTGATTCTGCTCGCTCCTCTATGGTGCCGAGTCCGACGGGACCTGCCGCGCCCACCGCATCAGCTTTTTTTTGCAAGAGACTGCCCAAAGTTATCTTTTTTTTCGGGGGTGCAGGTTGGGCATCTCTCTCCTCTTCTTCTGCCAGAATTCTTTTTATGACGGTAATGAAACGGACACCGTTGCTATTTTCAAATACCCCGGGATACCGTATTACCGCCCAACCCTAGTGTCTGTGTATCCAAGTGCTAATACACACGAAAACCAAAAGTGAAAGGAGTGAGATGTTTCCATGACGCAGTAAGACAGGCATCAGTTTATCCAAGATGTTTTTACAGTTATGATGCATTGACCCAAAAGTTAAAAACTGAATTCTCTGTGTGTAAACGTAGCCGATGAGAGAATGTGGTTCCAGAAATCTGAAGCATCCATTCCTCCCGCCTCCTCCTCCTTCCCACTCTCTGTCTCATAGCTTTTCTCTTTGTCATAAATCAACAATGACAATGACAAAGACCATGAAATGTTACTTTTAATTAATCTGTGTGTGTGCATGTATTTGTGTGTATCTGTGTGTGTGTGTGTGTGTGTATGTGTGTGTGTGTGTGGGGGGGGGGGGTCAGAGAAGAAATTATTAGATGCTACTTGTCTTTTCATGTTGTATGTTCATTTTAACACACACATACACACACACCATCCCCCAGGTTTGATGTGAACAGTCATCTCTCACCATGGCAACTTAGAACAACCCAGCAGTCTGCTATCATCACCTGAAGATTAAAGACTATGTGTGTGTGTGTGTGTGTGTGTGTGTGTGTGTGTGTGTGTGTTTCATGCAGAAAGATGGTGGGATGAACACAATGAACGCCATTGTCTCAGCCAAGTTGCTAGTTGCTCTCGCTCTTGCCTTATCTCAAATACACACACACACACACAGGATTTTTGAGTGCTGTAGCATGCTCGGGAAAGAATGAAATGAGATATACAGCATATGGAGAACAAAGGTGAGCAAGAGACAGAGATGGAGGGAGAGAGAAAAGAAAGCCAGACAAAGAAAGAGAGAGAGACACAAAGCCAGAGAGAGAGTAAAAAGAAGAAAACAGATGTAGAGAGAGAAAGTGAGACAAAGGGACAGAAAGATGGAGTGGATTAAGATGGATGAAAACGAAAACTGCAGCTGAAGGCTGAGATGATTTTTCTCATTTTTCAGTAGGTGGTCAGACAGACAGAGAGACAGAGAGAGAGAGAGAGAGAGAGAGAGAGAGAGAGAGAGAGAGAGGGTGTGGAGAGGTGGAGCGTGACAGAGTGACAGAGAGGGAGAGGAGGGCAGCTGGAGATAAAACAGGATGTGAGAGTGAAGGAGGTAGGAGGAGGAGAGGAGGACAGGAGAGGGTACACTGTAACACGTTATGCACCGGTACACTGTACAAGTCAACAGCAGCACAGCAGAACTCTGTGTGTGTGTGTGTGTGTGTGTGTGTGTGTGTGTTTTTTTTGTACTTCTATCCTTGTGGAACCAGTTTAAATTTTAGGCCTTTGGAGCGAAGACATTTTTGCACAGTGAGGTCATTTTGATCGGGCTTCACTTCTTCATGGGGCTAGTTTAGGATTAGGATTCAGGTTAAATTCATTAGAATCAGGATTACATTTAAATTAGGGCAGGGGGTAAGGTTAAGGTCAATTTAGGTTTAGGATTTGGGTTTAGGGTTAAGGTATGTATTTAAATTCAGGTTTAGGTTAGGATTAGGATTAAGGTTAGTTTAGGGTTAAGGGTGAGGGAATGAACGCAGTCAATGGAAGCTCCTCATAAAGACAGAAGTACAAGAATGAGTGTGTGTTAATGTGTGTGTAATGTGAGAATGGCAGAAACCCTCTACAAGTCAACAGTGACAGAGTTTGTTTGTGTGTTTCTGCTTGTGAGAGAGTCAGAATAATGACAGAAGCCCTGAACAAATCAGCAGGGATTGTAGGGATGTAGTGTGTGTGTGTGTGTGTGTGTGTGTGTGTGTGTGTGTGTGTGTGTGTGTGTCTGTGTGTGTGTGTGTCTGTGTGTGTGTGTGTCTTACCATGTCTTGAGATTCACATCGCTGGCAGTGGCAGGTAAAATGGTACTGGTCCTCCAGCTGTCTCTGTCTGTCGGTGGTCAATGACACCGTCTCGATGTAACTTATAGTCAGCTAGAGACAGAAACAGATCTATTTTTAGAAGCAATTTGGACATTTATTCAGAATTTATTTGTTTACTTTTTTTTTGCAATTTTACAGCTAAATGCAATTCAGTGTGAGCAAATAAATAACAGAATTTAATTTGCGTAGATTGTGTGTGGAGGGAAGAGATATGTAGAACGAAAGTGTGTGTGTGTGTGTGTGTGTGTCTGTGTGTGTGTGTGTGCGTGCGTGTGTGTGTGTGTCCTAGGCCAGATGGCATGGATCCATCTCATTACATAGTGAGGAGTGGAGTAAGGCCCTTGCCAAGTTAGGAGTTGCTGCCATGCTTGTGTTTAAGTGATATTTCACTTGGGCACAATTTTTTTTAAAGAGTTAAACCCACCAACATTTGTTATGACTTGTTGAATAGGCTGACATAAAAACCAGAAAAAAAATCTCAGGCTACTCGTCCGGTGTTAGATATGGTTCATAGCTTAAGTTTCAGATGCAACATTATTGTCTATCACTCGGATAAAACAAATTCCAATTATCAATCAACAAAAACAGTAACAAAGAACATTTAATAAATATAGTAGGCTGCATACAGGAGACAGAAATAAAAGCACAGGTATCACCAGATACCATAAAAACAAACCCATATACAATGTTGTTAGTGTTGCAAAGGTGCAGAGTCTTATTTTGTGTTCATACCTCCTCTTCGGGGGTGATATCCCGAACAGCTCTGAGGTGGAGTTTAGTTCCCTCAAACACCATCACACAGTTTGGCCTACAGTCATGGTTTAATAGGGACAAACTGAGAGAGAGAGACAAAGAGACACAGTGGGGTGAGAGGGAGGGAGGGGTGGGGTGGTGGTGGAGAGGAATAAGGGAGGGCAAGAGAGAAGGAAGGGAAGAGTAATAGAAGAGTGAGGGAGGAGGAGAGGGAGACCAAAAGAGGAAAGGGGGAAGAGGGGCGAGGAAGTAAAGAGGAGGAGAGGGGAGAGCGAAAACAGAGTGAAGGGGGGGAAAGAAAATGAGGGAGAGAAAAAGGGAGAGCAAGAAAGAGACAAAGGGAGAAAAGGGGGAGGGGAAAAAGGGATGGGGGACAGGAGGAGGAGAGGGAGGGGCAGGTAGGGAGAGCAGAGAGAGAAAATTTTAACTTATTGATTTTCCAATGGTTCATAAGGTATGAAGAATCCTACAAATCCTTCAATTAAATCATTTTTGGCAAATCCGGTGTGTGTTTGTGTATGTGTGTGTGCGTGAGTGTGTGTGTGTGTGTGTGTGTGTGCCTCACTAAACAATGCTGACTGACAGCTCTGCCTCTTGAGAAATACATCAGCGCTATAGAATTACGCTGAGTGTACAAAACATTAGGGACGCCTTCCTAATATTGTTGTTTTTGCCCTCAGCACAGCCTCAATTTGTCGGGGCAGGGACTCAGCAAGGTGTTGAAAGCGGTCCACAGGGAAGCTGGCTCATGCTGACTCCAGTGCTTCCCACAGTTGTATTTAGTTGGCTGGCAGTGGATATCTACTCCCGAATAGCTCGTTCCATCTCATCCCACAGATGTTCAACTGGATTGGGCCACTGCGTTGAGATGAATTCATTGTCATGTTTGTGGGAACCATTCCTGGTCAATTTTAGTCATGTGGCACGAGGCATTATCCTGCTGAAAAAAATCCATTCACGCATGGATACACTGGTGCTGTGAAGGGATGCACCTGATTGGCAATGATGTTCAGATATCCTGTGGTTTTCAACTGTTGCTCCACTTTTATCAAGGGGTCCAATGTGTGCCATGAAAACACACCGCACACCATCACACCGTCACCACCGGCCTGCAATGTTGACACGTGTGATGGATGCAGCGTGAAACATTAGGAACCAGAATTCATCAGACGAAGTGATGTTTTTCCAGTCCTCCAGTGTCCAATGTTTTTGTTCCTCAGCTCATTGCAACCGCTGTTTCTTGTTTTTGGCTAAAAGAAGTGGAACTGCTTTCTTTTATGGGTCTTTCAGCACCAGTGGTTTATTGGACTGTCAGTTGAGTGACTTTAGGCTGTCTGTTGCTCTGCACAATTTATGTAAGCCTCCTTTGACCTCTTTCACCACCTATCGTTGGCTGGGTGTCCTTTGGGTGGTGGACCACTCCAGATACAAACGGGACACTGTTGAGCTTGAAAAACCCAGCAGTGTTGCAGTTCTTGACACACTCAAACCAACACGCCTGGCACCTCATATCATACCCTGTTCAAAGGCACTTAAATGTCTCAATAGTTTCAAGGCTTAAAAAACCTTCTTTAACCTGTCTCCTCCCCTTCATCTACACTGATTAAAGTGGATTTAACAGGTGAAATCAATTAGGGATCATAGCTTTCACCTGAATTCACCTGGTCAGTCTATTTCAATGAAAGAGCAGGCGTCCCTAACATGTTGTATTTTTACAGCATTCCTGCCTTATCACAGTACATACACATTGTGGCATATTGCAGAGAATAGTCAATGGGTCATGTGACTACGTGTTATATTGTGAGTATGCAGCCCGCGCTGAGGCGCATGTGCAAGGACCCAGCATGGCCAGGGAGGCTGATGCCAATTGAATCTGTGCTTTGTATAAATGCTAAATTAACAACAGTATACTGAGCCGTATCATTATGTCAACAAGAAACAACACATGGTACCAGGAGTACACAAACTCGCCTTCGACTCGCCAGTTGTGAAACTTGAGGTGGCAGAACAACGACTTGTGTTGTTAGATGTTAGCACGTGAAGCTGAAGCTAGCTACTACCGCGCCTGTGAAGTCGGTGCAAGCTACATAGCAGTAGCACAGTGGGACAGCGCGTTCAGGTATTCGACTTACAGTTATATGAACCTCGGCAGACTAGTGATTGTGAGAAGTTCCATGTATTTATATATGGTAAAACAGTGTGGGCAGAGACAGATCATAAGCCTCTAGTCACTATTGCCAAGAAAGGCCTGGCGAACACACCACCCAGGGTCCAAAGACTATTTCTGAGCATGCAAAAATATGACCTAGTGCTAGAGTACAGCCCAGGTAAAGAACTGCTTGTGGCAGATACCCTGTTCCGGGCATATGACAGTACTGAACCAAATGTCAAGTATGAACAGAATGAAACTGTACATGTGAATCTAGTCAGAAAGAGCTGCCCAGTCTCAGATGAAATGTGGAAAATAATGGCTCAAGCTACCGCTGATGATGAGATCCTACAAAAGATAATGAGAGGTATCACATGTGGGTGGTCAGTAAATTCATTCCCTGCACCATATGGCAATTTCACAGATGAGTTGTCAGTCATAGACGGTGTCTTATTCAAAGGTTCTAGAACAGTGGTCCCAAAAGACGGGCAAAAGCAGTACTATACTGGCCCAAGATGAGCAGTGCAATAGAGGACACAGTCAGAACATGTGAAACCTGTCTAAAATACAGAAATAAACAGCACAAAGAGCCAATGTGGTTTGAGGAAAATGAAGAGTTGACACCGTGGAGTAAAGTCGGGATAGATCTCTTTACACTGCATGGCAAGGATTATGTACTACTAATGGACTATTATTCTCATTACCCAGAGATGGCAATACTGAAGGACACCACCGTCTGCACTGTGATGACTCACATCAAGTCATTCTTCGCACGCCATGGAATACCTGACACAGTACGGACAGACAATGGACCTCAGTTTAACTGTCAAGCCTTCAGAGACTTTGCTGAGGAATACGGATTTAAGCACGTTACTTCTAGTCCATTATACCCACAGTCTAACGTGTTGGTAGAGAATGGAGTTAAAATAGTCAAACTGCTGATCAAGAAGGCACTGGACTCAGACTCTGATCCTTATCTAGCTCTGTTAAACTACAGAGCTACACCACTGAAACATGGACAGTCACCTGCAGAACTGTTATTCAATAGAAAACTTAAAACAAGGCTACCAGTGTTTATAGAAACTGAAACAGACCAGGGTAGTGACAAGGTTTCATGCCAAAATGAAAAACAAGTGTGATCAAAAAAGGTACTATGACAAAGGGGCAAGAACACTGAGCACTCTCTCTCCAAAAGACAGAGTTAAGATACATGATGGAAAAAGCTGGAACATTGAGGCACGTGTAGTGAAAGGTGTGGCACCCAGGTCATATAATGAAGGGGTCACTTACAGGAGAAACAGGAGACACTTACTATATGTGCCACAGTTAGAGCCAGCGGAGACACAGGAGGGTGTGGATACACCTCAAACACACACCGCTACATCACAGACTGAATTGGGTGTAGGCAAAACACCAGTACACTCTCCAGAACCAGCTGAGTTAAGGAAATCTGGTAGAACTGTAAAAGCTCCACAGAGGTTGATTGAACAAGTGTAAGGGGTTTTGCTGACACAGTATTCACTGTTGGATATACTGTAGAACTGCTAATACATACAGAAGTTCTTGTACAATACCTGTAATGGTTACTAATGGTTATTGAATTATAAATATGTTAATCTTAAAAAAAAAATTAAAAAAAGTCTTGATGAGGGAGATGTGGCATATTGCAGAGAATAGTCAATGGGTCACGTGACTACGTGTTATATTGTGAGTATGCAGCCTGCGCTGAGGCGCATGCGCGAGGACCCAGCATGGCCAGGGAGGCTGATGCCAATTGACTCTGTGCTTTGAATAAATGCTAAAATATGTCAACAAGAAACAACCACATTAGATAAATAGAGAGTGACGTGAGAGAGAGAGAGAGAAAGAAATACGGCTGTGAGACAGATTTTAACTCACAGTGTTGTCAGTATGGTATAGTAAGTGCCTCTTCCCACTGAGCCAGCAGCATGCCCAGCTGTTTTGGGGCTTCTCAAATCACAGAAACTAATGTCGACTGAAATGGTAATTTGTGCCAGCATTTTGTGGAGAAAAAAACGGGTGGTGTGACAAGTCTCCCTCAAGATTAACATCTATCTATCAGCTAGTTTAGTGTGACAGCTATGGGTTGCCACGTCTCTCTCATCTCATTTCTGTATCCAAGTTGCTATTAGGGGGTTAAATATCGACTTACCTGGCAACGTGACGACTCATAATGTGAAACCTGCACACACAAGCAAGACCGCATGCACCCTTGCATGCATACACTCAAACTAATGCACAAACTGATGATACAAGCATGGATGCACACAAACACACAGACAGAAAGTCAGAAACACACACACACAGATAATGCTCTGCACAGTAGGACAAAATGCGTTCTCCACTTTTGTCATAACAAATGTCTGTCACTCTTCATTTCTCTCGGTCTCTCTCTCTCCCCCTCTCTCTCACTCTCTCACACACACAGCAGGACATGATGGATACTCCACCTCTGTCACAACAAAGGCTTTTCACTCATTCCTTAAATTTACAAAACATACAACCCTGCCTCCCAACCACTTACACACAGACGCACAAAATCAAATCGCACACACACAAACACATTTTGCGACAATATACTATCAGGACACTGAGTGTTTGCAAACGTGACTGAATGCCTGAAAGGTTTTCATTTTTTATGGTTTCAATATTTTTCCCTCCCTGTGGTTTTATTTAATGAAAAGCTCCTGCAACATTGTTTCTGAGACAATCTTGAACAGGGTCCTTGACAACACTATAAACATAGCAACCTTATGAATGTTGTCTTATGTGTTGCCCACTCTTTCTGCACCGGCCTGTACATGCACCTGACCGACCGGACTGATGACATCACTGAATAGCCCCCTTAACTCGGGACGGCTGTTTTATATGCTGCTAACTGCTGTGTGTGATGTGCATCTTTCCTGTGCTGGGAATGTGATTAGATGTGTTGGTGTTGTGATTAAAAACATAATTGAAGACCCCCCCTGACCCGTAAAAAGACACTTACTGTCACTGCACACATGGCTGGGAAAAAATACTGGAGAGGTTTTTGTGTTTTTATTGCACTCTCTATTGCTGCTGCTCTCGTTTATCATATTCATGGAGCAAAACAATGGGTGCAAGAGATAAAGACCTTGTGTGAGTGTGTGTGTGTGTGTGTGTGCCCGCCTATATGCATGTATCTGTGTGTGCTTGTGCATATGCGCGTATAACAAAGATATTTGCGTGTGTGTGTGTCTGTGTTTGTGCGTGTCTAGGTGAATGTGTTTGTGTGCATGTATCTGTATTTCTATGTCTTTGTGCATGCCTGCCTGTGCGAGGCGTGAGTGTGCCTGTGTGTGTGTGTGTGTGTGTGTTTGTAAACCATCAGTAAGCCCGTGGCATTGTTCTACAGCGGTAGAGTTGCAGGTTGAATATCAATTAGAAATCAACCCCTCCAAACGATGCTTTTATCTAATGGTGAGTGGCTCATTAGCATACTAATTAGA